>NC_134362.1:20600975-20665975 GCF_048569485.1 Anomaloglossus baeobatrachus
TGTAAGTTTCATACAGGAATTGTTTACCACAGCACACCAAACACATAAGTAAATAATGTTTTTTTTTTTCTTCACTAAAGGCTTCAACTTCTAGGGCTCACGATAGAGCTCCCCCAAGACCGTCCCAGGGTCGTCGTCGAGGTGGCGGTGGTCATAGTGTAAGTTATTTTTTTTTTTTTTTTTTTGTCATGTCAGTGTGAATTTTTGTCTATTTTTTTTTTTAATTTCTTTTTTCTTTCTTTGAACAGGCATCACAGCGTGCTCCCGATTCTGACGGTGAGGAGGCCGGATTTATCAACATCGACCTCCTCATCGATGAAGTTAGAGAAAGGGAGCCGCTGTGGAACATGGCTGACCGCCGCCACGCTGATTCGATCGTAACCCGTCGACTCTGGGACGAGGTATGCCACGCAGCGGTAGAAGGTTGGGGGGAGCTCAATTCTCGTGGCCAGAAGAAACAGCGTAAGTATTCACAGTTCAGTAGGTTATGCTGCATGATGTAATGTGTTGTATACTAACCACTTTCTGCTTTCCACTTTCAGGTGACAAACTTCAGAAGCGGTGGCGGTCTATCAGGGATCGCTTCAAAAAGGAGTTGAATCAAGAGATGCAGGCCCCGAGTGGATCCGGAGGACGCAGATCGAAGTACCGTTACTTTAGAGCGTTGTCGTTCCTCCGGACAACTATGGTGTGCAGAAGGTAAATATTCCCCACAATATGTACAAAGTATAATATTTTATGTCTGATTTTTTTGCCTTTTTTTTTTTAGTCAGTGCCAATGTATAGCAATTAAATTAATTATTGTTTTGTTTTTCCTCTTTTTAACAGCACTGTCTGCAGCACTCAGGAGCCTGCATCGAACCCGACAGGAGCGATCCCTGAACAGTCCGCCACTGGTGAACACACGCACAGACCCCACCCATCTGAACCTTCCCTTCCATCGACATCTGTCCCATCCACCTGCGCTGGAGCTTCACGTGAGACTTCATTACCTGAAGCTGCTGGTGATGAGATAGCTTTTCCCCTACCCCACCCCTCTGACACTGCTGCCCTCAGTAGAACACCTTTGGGTTCTGGGCGTCAGCGTCATAGGGGTCAGGAAAAGAGCTATGCGCCCGAGTTCTTGCATCTAAATGCAGCCTTCCAGAACGCCATTCAATTATTAGCCGAACAAAATCGTGCATCTTTTAGCTTCCTAAATGCAAATATGGAAAAAAATACACACGAATTGTGCACGCGTCTGGACAGGCTGCATTTAGATGCAAGTAAATCACCCAATCATTGTTTTTTTCAAGCCGTACTAGAGCGCATGGAAAAGCTATCTCTTGACCATCAGATGCATGTAATGCAAGCCACACGGCAGGCTCTGGCGCAGGTTGACTCCCAACCACCTCCACCCACCCCTCCAAGACCACCTGCCCCCCCTCCAGCCATTGTCCCTACTCCCCCTACTGCCCAGTACCAGCCTGCTGCCCAGTACCAGCCTGCAGCCCAGTACCAGCCTGCTGCCCAGTACCAGCCTGCTGACCAGTACCAGCCTGCTGCCCAGTACCAGCCTGCTGCCCAGTACCAGCTCCCAACCACATCTGCCCCTACACTTCCTACCCACTACCACATCTCGCCTTCCACACCCATCATGACCCCAACTCAAGCCACTAATTCACCAGCCACCTCTTCTGTCTCCCAATCCCTCCACTCCACCCCTCAATCCTTACCAAATCCCATCCCATCTCCTGGTTTCCCTCTTGGTTTCTCAAGCACACCTTCACCTTCTGTTACTTCCCCACCACCACCACCAACACCACTTTCCACCCTCAATACTCCAACTGTGCGTGTGTTCCCACCTGTCAGCCCCTCCAGTACTATCTCCACCCCAAGCCCAAGATATACCAATTTATAATTTATGTTTGTAATAAAAATAAAAGTTTTTTGTTGAAAAGTATTTATTTGTTCTTGTTTTTTTTGGGGGGAATATTATTTTGCAAGTTAAGTAAATAAAAAGGTAATACAAAAACATAACATGTTGTAATTTGACGGTGAAAAAATTACAAATTTTTAAAGCGAATGAAAGCTTAAAATTAACAAGGTTAACAAGATATTTTTTAATTTATTTTTAACTATTTTTATTTGTTATAAAACTAAACAAAAATCTTACACCATTTGATCTTGCCAATCTACTCTACCTTCTGGGGACACAAAATAGTCAGCATATTTGTCACGGATTGTTGAACAGGCAACACTACTCCTAAATCCAGGACTGGTGTAGTCTGACAAAGAGGTGGATTCCAAACTCTGGTCATCCAACGACAAAGGTTCCTTTGTTAAAACAAAATTGTGCAGTACCACACATGCTTTCACAATTTCATCCACAGTTTCAATGTTTAAATTAATGGCTGTTAACAACACTCGCCATTTGCTGGTTAGTATCCCAAAGGAGCATTCCACCATTCTTCTGGCTCTGGATAATCTGTAATTATATATTTTTTGTGTTTGCGTCAATCCACGGCTTGCATATGGCTTCAATAGATGTTGGGAGAGTTGAAAGGCTTCGTCGGCCACAAAAACAAAGGGCATTGGGGGCTCACATGTGCCAGGAAGAGGTCTTGCAGGAGGGAAATCAAAAGTATTCCCATAGATTCGCCGCCCCATTGGGGACATTTTAAAGACCTGAGAGTCATTGGATCTCCCATATGCGCCAATGTCCACTGAGATGAATTTGTAGTCCGCATCCGTTATTGCCATTAGGACAATTGAGAAATATTTTTTATAATTGTAGTATTCAGACCCCGAAGCAGCAGGTTTCACAATTCTTATATGTTTGCCGTCCACTGAGCCAAGGCAATTTGGAAACTGACAAATGTTATAGTATTGTTCAGCAATTGCAAGCCATCTGTCCCTGGTGGGCTGGGGGATGAAATCATCATGGAGGCAATCCCACAAGGCTTGGCAAGTGTCTCTAATGATTCCCGAGATGGTGGAAATTCCTAGTCGAAACTGGTAGTGGAGGGACGAAAGCGACTCTCCAGTTGCAAGGAATCTGTAAAGGAAAGACAATAATTATCAAAAAATAATAGCAAACACATTACAGTTAAAAGTCAATTTACAGGAGGATACAATTTAAAAAAAAAAAACTTACCTAAGCGTAACCAGCAAACGCTCCTCGGGTGTTATAGAGAACCGGCTGTAGGTGTCCGTTTTACGGATGTTGTCCGCAACAAGGCCAAGGAGGACGTCAAAATTAATCACTGCCATCCGGACATAGCTTGTGAATTTTTCATGGTTTCCACGGAGCTCCAGGTATAGGGTTGAAAACACCCCACGTGTCAGTCTCTGGGCAGTCAGGGGATGGATCCAAAAGCGTCGATGTCGCTGACGCCTCAGTCGCTGTCGCTCCTTTTCTCTGACGATGATAGCCAAGCGATTTGCCTCAAATATAAAATCTGCAGCGATCTTTGTGTAATTTGCAAGAATAGCATCCATGGTTTCTGCTTGTCTCTGTCTTCATTCTGTAATATATGCTTCAAAATACTGTATATATACTATATGTTCCCAATAGCCAATCAGAATACGGAACTCGTTAATTGTTTGTTTAGTGTTTAAAAAACGGATCCGTCAAAAAACGGACATAACGGATGCAAAACGGATGCAAACCGGACACACCGGATCCGTTTTTTAACGGATCCGTCATAAACGGATCCGCTTAAAAACGGATCCGGTAGGTCCGGTTTGCTCCGGTTTGCACAACAAAACCGGAAACGTTGGATACGGCAAAAAAAAGGACTGTGCCTGAATACAGAAAACTGATGTGTGAAAGTAGCCTAAGACACTATTGATGCATTTCTTTGGTGGTAGAAATAATGTTGAATGCAATAGATACATTTGCTTAAATTGCATTTTAAAGTCAAAAAGTAATTATGCAAAATAAAAGGAATAGAATTAAAAAAATGTGAGAAGCAAAGTTGTTCCGAATTTTGCGATGAAAGTTTGCTAATTATCCTTTGTTTTTATTAATGTTTATGCACTGACATTTGAGATGGTGATTAGGAGGCTCTCGCTGCCTGTCAAGTATGTAATTAATGCCTGAATGGAGATGACAGCCAGACTTAAACATCTTTTTCTCTCCCAAACACCATGGATAGGGCATTAAATTAAGGGAAAGTTGTAACAAGGTGTCAGACATGTTGGAAACATTTGGGTTAATAATAGAGGAAATGCTGCTCCGCTCTCAAGGACAAACGACCAGATGTCTATTACATTAATATGTGAATTACATTAGTGGGTACCTTTCATACTATCAGTCTCCCTCCCCCATAATTACCGGATCCCAATGATTCCATGGAGCTTTATCTCAGTGATCTGTTATTACATTGTATAGCAAAATATTGAAAAATGTCAGCAATATGTGCAAACTATGTATTACATTTACAGGGAGAAAAGTTAGTGTCCCCTCCACATTACACCTCCAGGAGCTTCTGTGACCTCTCATTCTACATCCATAGATATAATATGGAGTACGTCCACTACTTACACATGAAAAAACTTTACTCT
Source organism: Anomaloglossus baeobatrachus (assembly GCF_048569485.1). Taxonomy (NCBI): domain Eukaryota; kingdom Metazoa; phylum Chordata; class Amphibia; order Anura; family Aromobatidae; genus Anomaloglossus; species Anomaloglossus baeobatrachus. Next base: position 20,605,524 of record NC_134362.1, read on the forward strand.
TCTTGGAAGATATTGAAATTTTCCTTCACTGGAACTTGGAGGCCGCCCCCTGATAACAGCCTGAAACACTATCCTCCTCCAGCAACTGTATAGTGGGCACAATGCAGTCAGGGGGTAATGTCCTCCATCACCAAACCCAGACACCTCCATCAGACGCAGATAGAGAAGTGTGATTTGCCACTGCACAGAACACATCGCCTCCAGAGTCTGATGGCGGCTTTACACCATTCCATCTGACACTCAGCATTGTGCTTGGTGATGTACGGCTCGGCATTGTGCTTGGTGATGTACGGCTCGGCATTGTGCTTGGTGATGTACGGCTCGGCATTGTGCTTGGTGATGTACGGCTCAGCATTGTGCTTGGTGATGTACGGCTCGGCATTGTGCTTGGTGATGTACGGCTCGGCATTGTGCTTGGTGATGTACGGCTCGGCATTGTGCTTGGTGATGTATGGCTCGGCATTCTGCTTGGTGATGTGTGGCTCGGCATTGTGCTTGGTGATATATGGTTCAGCATTGTGCTTGGTGATGTATGGCTCGGCATTGTGCTTGGTGATGTATGGCTCGGTATTGTGCTTGGTGATTTATGACTCGGCATTGTGCTTGGTGATGTATGGCTCAGCATTGTGCTTGGTGATGTGTGGCTCAGCATTGTGCTTGGTGATATACGGTTCAGCATTGTGCTTGGTGATGTATGGCTCGGCATTGTGCTTGGTGATGTATGGCTCAGCATTGTGCTTGGTGATGTATGGCTCAGCATTGTGCTTGGTGATGTATGGCTCAGCATTGTGCTTGGTGATGTATGGCTCAGCATTGTGCTTGGTGATATACGGTTCAGCATTGTGCTTGGTGATGTATGGCTCGGTATTGTGCTTGGTGATGTATGGCTCGGCATTGTGCTTGGTGATGTATGGCTCGGTATTGTGCTTGGTGGTGTACGGCTCGGCATTGTGCTTGGGGGTGTACGGCTCGGCATTGTGCTTGGGGGTGTACGGCTCGGCATTGTGCTTGGTGATGTACGGCTCAGCATTGTGCTTGGTGATGTATGGCTCGGCATTGTGCTTGGTGATGTGTGGCTCGGCATTGTGCTTGGTGATGTCTGGCTCGGCATTGTGCTTGGTGATGTACGGCTCGGCATTGTGCTTGGTGATGTATGGCTCAGCATTGTGCTTGGTGATGTACGGTTCAGCATTGTGCTTGGTGATGTACGGCTAGGCATTGTGCTTGGTGATGTATGGCTCGGCATTGTGCTTGGTGATGTATGGCTCGGCATTGTGCTTGGTGATGTATGGCTCAGCATTGTGCTTGGTGATGTACGGCTCGGCATTGTGCTTGGTGATATACGGTTCAGCATTGTGCTTGGTGATGTACGGCTCGGCATTGTGCTTGGTGATGTACGGCTCGGCATTGTGCTTGGTGATGTACGGCTCTGCATTGTGCTTGGTGATGTACAGCTCGGCATTGTGCTTGGTGATGTACGGCTCGGCATTGTGCTTGGTGATGTACGGCTCTGCATTGTGCTTGGTGATGTACAGCTCGGTATTGTGCTTGGTAATGTGGGGCTCGGCATTTTGCTTGGTGATATACGGTTCAGCATTGTGCTTGGTGATGTATGGCTCGGCATTTGCTTGGTGATGCACGGCTCAACATTGTGCTTGTGATCTACAGCTTGGCATTGTGCATGGTACTGTAGATTTTCACAAAATTCGACTGTCATCGCGGTGTCAGGTATTGTTCAGACTACAGATTCTGACACTACGCTTGAGAAATTCTCTGATGTCTTGGATCAAAGCAGATAGACTTAAGCATTGACCTGCTGTGTGCTCATTCATAGGCAGGCTGGCAAGAGTTAATCTCTGCTAGTTTGCTTGTTAGTCTCTTTTGATCACATGTTGTGGGAAACATGTTTTTATGTATTTTTTTGTATTCAGTACAAATAGGGTGTGGCCCCCTTCTCAGTGAGCTGGGCATTTCATTCTGTGCATCCCCTGACTGTGTGTCCTGTTGGGACCCGGTCGCTCTCAGCCCTTAGCCACATTGAGGCCTATTTTAGACCTATGGTAAGGTTTTAATATTAGAGAGTGTAGGTACTGTCCCAACTGGGTACACCTTGGCATTGGTGGGATAGCTTTATGCTTTTTTTGATCAAAAACAGTGTTTACTAAGTACCCTATGTTTATATGCACTATGCTTTTATTTAGTTACATTAGGGTATATTTTCACAATTTTTCCCTTGGTTTACGATAGTGTAAATAAGGGTAGATAAGGATGTACAGGGGCTCCACGGGTGACCCTAAGACTGGGGTCACTGCGCTGTCCCTTATCCAAATGGTAGACTTATAGGTAGTCAGGGTCGAGCCTCCAACATGGCCCTGTCTCCTGTTCTGGTCATGATGACAATATCCACACCACCCAGGGGACAGACTGAGACGGAGATCCCAAGAACCCAGAAACAAGAAATGACTAACGGGTAAAACAAAACAGCAGCAGTCAGAACACGTCCTCTCTGCTCCTGGTCTAGCTCCTAACTGAATAGAATAACCAGCCACCTCTCCAGGAAGCAGAAGCAGAGGGATTAAATACAGCCCAGAAGCGCTCAATTGAAGACAGCTGAGCAAGTCTGCTGCTGCACCAAGGAAGCGAATAACCCTAAAGTGCCCAAAGGAGAAAAGCAACAATTAAATGTACATGGTCTTAGATGGAAATGAGGACGCTAACCATGAGTCTGACCTTATACACGGGACACGTAGGAGCAATGATGCTTGATGTTATACACCAGAGGTGAGGGGTCAAGCATTATTCACTGGAGGCAATGGGATGTGATACTTTTCACTAGGGGTGAATAGGCCGGATGTTATATACCAGGGCAAGGGGAAAGTGCTATAAAAAGTGGGAAATGGGTGTGGTATTCATAGGGATAATCGAATACTTCGATTATTCGGCTTCGCGAATATTTTCTGAATACCTCGCCACTATTCGACTAGTCTATGGGAAGCCCGAATAGTTTTCAATAGCTGTTATTTGGGTTTCCCATAGACTTGCATTGCGCATCGAATATTCACGAATAATCGAATAGCAGCGAGGTATTCGGAAAATATTCGTTAAGCCAAATAATCGAAGTATTCAATCATCCCTAGTTATTCACCATGGTCAATGTGGCTTCATGTTATGCAGTGTAATTCACAGAGGTCTCTTAAAAGTGGTGACTGACTTATAGTAGTGGCAGGTACAGTGTGGTCAAATTTGGACACAGACAGAAGAAGCCCTTGTGCAATCCGATAGTATCATCATAATGGATGTGGCCACCTTATTCCTTGGTCCCCTCTGCGGCTTCACAGCGTGCCCCAATTGTATGTCTGCCCCTGAGTTGCACCCAACCTACAGATTTCTTGTTTAGAAGTGTCATCCATTGGACTGCCATAAGAGATGACCATTGACCCTGTACCATCCGCATATTGATCACTGGCGATTCAATAGTCCTGGTGCCCTATAACCGGGTCATGGATGGAGCAGCTCTAGCTGTCAGCCATGGACCCCCCAGTTATACCCTCGTTGACCCGCTCACAATAATTCCATTGTCATGGATGGGCCAGCTGTAGCTGTCAGCCATGGATTCCTGGTTATACACCGGTTGACCCGCTCACAATGATCCCAGTGTCATGGATGGGGCAGCTGTAGCTGTCAGCCATGGACCCCCTGGTTATACCCCCATTGACCCGCTCCTAATGATCCCAGTGTCATGGATGGGGCAGCTCTACCTGTCAGCCATGGACCCCTCCGGTTATACCCCCATTGACCCTCTCACAATGATTCCAGTGTCATGGATGGGGCAGCTGTAGCTGTCAGCCATGTACCCCCCGGTTATATCCCCATTGACCTGCTCATAATGATCCCAGTGTCATGCATGGGGCAGCTGTAGCTGTCAGCCATGGACCCCTCGGTTATACCCCCATTGACCCGCTCACAATGATCCCAGTGTCATGGACGGAACAGCTCTAGCTGTTAGCCATGGAGCCCCCGGTTATACCCCCATTGACCCTCTCACAATGATCCCAGTGTCATGGATGGGGCAGCTGTAGCTTTCAGTCCTGGACCCCCCCAGTTATTCCCCCATTGACCCTCCCACAATGATCCCAGTGTCATGGATGGGGCAGCTGTAGCTGTCAGCCATGGACCCCCCGGTTATACCCGCATTGACCCTCTCACAATGATCCCAGTGTCATGGATGGGGCAGCTGTAGCTTTCAGTCCTGGACCCCCCAGTTATTCCCCCATTGACCCTCCCACAATGATCCCAGTGTCATGGATGGGGCAGCTGTAGCTGTCAGCCATGGACCCCCTCAGTTATACCCCCATTGACCCTCTCACAATGATCCCAGTGTCATGGATGGGGCAGCTGTAGCTGTCAGCCATGGACCCCCCGGTTATACCCCATTGACCCTCTCACAATGATCCCAGTGTCATGGATGGGGCAGTTGTAGCTTTCAGTCCTGGACCCCCCCAGTTATTCCCCCATTGACCCTCCCACAATGATCCCAGTGTCATGGACGGAACAGCTCTAGCTGTTTGACATGGACCCCCCGGTTATACCCCCATTGACCCTCTCACAATGATCCCAGTGTCATGGATGGGGCAGCTGTAGCTGTCAGCCATGGACCCCCCGGTTATACCCCATTGACCCTCTCACAATGATCCCAGTGTCATGGATGGGGCAGCTGTAGCTGTCAGCCATGGACCCCCCGGTTATACCCCATTGACCCGCTCACATATCAGATGACATATTTGCATTGTTTCGGAATGGTTTTGCTGAGCGCGATGTCACCGATTCCGCAGCCGCCGTAATATTGGACCTGCCGGCGCTAAAACACAATAAGAATATATTACGGTTGAAATAGCACCCGGTAAAGTAATGGTAAGTCTATATGACTAATGCCATGATTTGTTTCCCGCAGCCTCTTCACAAAATGGTTGCATACAGGACAATAAAATCAATATGGGATCACAAACTTTTTAGTGCTGCATTGATTTTTGCGACCATATTTTACCTGGAAATGCTTCGCCCGGTGAAATTTAAGACGTGGCATCGTTCCTTCACTACTCTGCGTTGTAAACAGCAATCTGACAAATTTATGTTCCGATACCCGGAGCCATAGAGAATGCAAAGAACAATCTCTCCACTCATGGAAGACATTCCCTCTGTCTTAAAAAAAAAAAAAGACAAAAAAGAAAAATGGCGTAATTGCTTCAGCCTCGGAGAAATTTCCATTCAAACGACCCAGATAACCCGGCCTGAAAAGCTTTATATTCCACCTTCTACTACTGTAATATATGACAAATTGGGGCATACAAGAAAAAAATCCAACCAAAGGGGTTACATCATCTTATTACATGGTCGAAAATTGCAACATTTTGTTGCAAATAAGCAATTTTGCAATTTATTCTTTATTAAAAATCCTCTCTGTTCTCAAGAATAGAAAGAATTTTAACTTTATAGCCAAGGTTACTGGACACCTCTGCAGTCGAACGGTCTTCTAGAGCAGGAGCTCAGCACTTACAAGCTCTTTCCTATAGAGCTTGTAAGTGCTGCTCTGAAGGTTTGATTTTTGGTTGCAGCCAACTTCAGTCCCGTGACACTCCTCTGATTGTGCAGAGATAACACTGTCTATATTAGTATCATAAGAGCAGAAAATTTGGGTCAGCCATACCGCCGGCCCAAAATGTCAAAAAGCTTGAAACCAGGCAGGAGAGAGGAGCAGAGCACTGGTGAAGACAAATAATTATATAAACCCCCTTTAACATACACACTTATTATACATCTTTAGGAACAGATGTAGATTAGATTTATTGGATTCAGTAGTTCTTTCCCATGTACTGTTAAAAAATGAAAGTAAAGCTGCAGCTGCATCTCCCTCCTCCCCTTGATCTATGATATCCCTGTCATCTGTTTATCATTTTACAGTACATGGATTTACTTTGCTGTATAATTACACTGTCAACTCATGGAGTTTTGTGCTCTGGCCTTTCCTCTTTCATCTGTATATACAGTTAGGTCCAGAAATATTTGGACAGTGACACAAGTTTTGTTATTTTAGCTGTTTACAAAAACATGTTCAGAAATACAATTATATATATATAATATGGGCTGAAAGTGCACACTCCCAGCTTCAATATGAGAGTTTTCACATCCAAATCGGAGAAAAGGTTTAGGAATCATAGCTCTGTAATGCATAGCCTCCTCTTTTTCAAGGGACCAAAAGTAATTGGACAAGGGACTCTAAGGGCTGCAATTAACTCTGAAGGCGTCTCCCTCGTTAACCTGTAATCAATGAAGTAGTTAAAAGGTCTGGGGTTGATTACAGGTGTGTGGTTTTGCATTTGGAAGCTGTTGCTGTGACCAGACAACATGCGGTCTAAGGAACTCTCAATTGAGGTGAAGCAGAACATCCTGAGGCTGAAAAAAAAGAAAAAATCCATCAGAGAGATAGCAGACATGCTTGGAGTAGCAAAATCAACAGTCGGGTACATTCTGAGAAAAAAGGAATTGACTGGTGAGCTTGGGAACTCAAAAAGGCCTGGGCGTCCACGGATGACAACAGTGGTGGATGATCGCCGCATACTTTCTTTGGTGAAGAAGAACCCATTCACAACATCAACTGAAGTCCAGAACACTCTCAGTGAAGTAGGTGTATCTGTCTCTAAGTCAACAGTAAAGAGAAGACTCCATGAAAGTAAATACAAAGGGTTCACATCTAGATGCAAACCATTCATCAATTCCAAAAATAGACAGGCCAGAGTTACATTTGCTGAAAAACACCTCATGAAGCCAGCTCAGTTCTGGAAAAGTATTCTATGGACAGATGAGACCAAGATCAACCTGTACCAGAATGATGGGAAGAAAAAAGTTTGGAGAAGAAAGGGAACGGCACATGATCCAAGGCACACCACATCCTCTGTAAAACATGGTGGAGGCAACGTGATGGCATGGGCATGCATGGCTTTCAATGGCACTGGGTCACTTGTGTTTATTGATGACATAACAGCAGACAAGACTAGCCGGATGAATTCTGAAGTGTACCGGGATATACTTTCAGCCCAGATTCAGCCAAATGCCGCAAAGTTGATCGGACGGCGCTTCATAGTACAGATGGACAATGACCCCAAGCATACAGCCAAAGCTACCCAGGAGTTCATGAGTGCAAAAAAGTGGAACATTCTGCAATGGCCAAGTCAATCACCAGATCTTAACCCAATTGAGCATGCATTTCACTTGCTTAAATCCAGAGTTAAGACGGAAAGACCCACAAACAAGCAAGACCTGAAGGCTGCGGCTGTAAAGGCCTGGCAAAGCATTAAGAAGGAGGAAACCCAGCGTTTGGTGATGTCCATGGGTTCCAGACTTAAGGCAGTGATTTCCTCCAAAGGATTTGCAACAAAATATTGAAAATAAAAATATTTTGTTTGGGTTTGGTTTATTTGTCCAATTACTTTTGACCTCCTAAAATGTGGAGTGTTTGTAAAGAAATGTGACAATTCCTACAATTTCTATCAGATATTTTTGTTCAAACCTTCAAATTAAACGTTACAATCTGCACTTGAATTCTGTTGTAGAGGTTTCATTTCAAATCCAATGTGGTGGCATGCAGAGCCCAACTCGCCAAAATTGTGTCACTGTCCAAATATTTCTGGACCTAACTGTAGCCCTCAGACTTGAGACCCTGCGCTGTCCCTTTTCTCGAAGGTAGGCTTAATGGTAGCCAGGTCAGAGCCCACAACGTGATCTTGGGGATCCTGACTCCTAGCTGATCCCTCATCTTAGTCCTTCTCTCCCACTCTTGCGGCAGGTCAGAAAACACAATAACAAAAGCCCCACAAAACGACACAGACAAGGGAGAACGGAAACTCGTACACACTGCACTCAAAATACAGAGAAGAGACAATATGTGTACTGAGGAACAACATAAAAGGGAAGAAAGTACCGCACAATGGGAACATTCACGCCACTCAAAAGCACAACATGGATCACCATAAAAAGGAAAATCACCAAGACCGGGATCGCTGGAGCTTAAACTGAAGCTATAATCGGCGCATACTGAAAAAAGGCCTTGCTTTAAATAGGGAGGAGACAGCTGCATGAGGCAATTAGTAACCTGAGCTCTTAGTTCCTGCTCACCAGTCTGCAGAAATTATGTCCTGCAGAGCTGAAGACCAGTGAACCTAAACCAGCCGACGCCCGGCTCTACCTGAACAAATCAGAAGCCTCAGGTTGCTTGTCAGACTCTGTGGTGCGAACAGAGTCTGATGATGCTGTGTCACCAGGTGCGTGTAGAGCCGAACATCACATGATAGCCTGCAGAAGAAATGTCTGTCCAGAGCTGCCTTCCCCAAACAATGGTACCCAATGATCAGAGGTCAGAAAAGCCGGACTTGCAGCGATCAGCTTCCATTTACAATGGTGATTTTTTGGTGGTAGATCCGTCATAAGTTGGACCCCACTGATGGACTTCCTTAACTTAAGGTAACGTCCTTCAGAATCCTTCAAGGAGCCCAAGGAACATTTTCCATAAAATATGACATCTCCGATGGAGATGTGAAGTCTTCGGGTCTCTTACACAGTTGCGTTGTCGTTCCTACAACCTCATATCTCTGTCTACCTAGAAAAAAATAAAAACTTTAAACCCGCTTGACACAAATCAGACATTTCTTTATATTTTATTCTTGTAGGTTTAGACGAGGTTACCGAGACACACAATAAAATTAGTCTACCAAAAGTTAATAAAATTGGCATTAACCCTGAAGGCCTCAGAAATATTGAGGTAATAAAAGAACATTGAATGACACTGGTCACCTCGGGCCAGTTTACCTGAGGATTAAGGAGACTGAAAATGAGAAAAATACTTATATACAGCAAAGCATCGAATAGGAGAGAACAAAAGAGACAGAGAGAACTCAGACGTCTGCAAAACATTCCTAATGGTTTGGACAAGCTTTGCCAAAACTTGGGCGATGACCCTCCATCAACATATCCCATGGGGGAAACGGGGATCGGGTATATTAACTTATCAGTTGTGCAATACATTGCTTGGTTTGGAAATATTCGGCACCAGCTGATGGAGGCTTTTCTCGATTCCCCCAGTGGAATAATGTATGCAACAGAAGAGATGGGCATGCATCAGAAGAGATGGGCATGCATCAGAAGAGATGAGCATGCATCAGAAGAGATGGGCATGCATCAGAAGAGATGGGCATGCATCAGAAGAGATGGGGATGCATCAGAAGAGATGGTCATGCATCAGAAGAGATGGGGATGCATCAGAAGATACGGTCATGCATCAGAAGAGATGGTCATGCAACAGAAGAGATGGTCATGCATCAGAAGAGATGGGCATGCATCAGAAGAGATGGGCATGCATCAGAAGACATGGGCATGCATCAGAAGAGATGGGGATGCATTAGAAGAGATGGGGATGCATCAGAAAAGATGGGCATGCATCAGAAGAGATGGTCATGCATCAGAAGAGATGGGCATGCATCAGAAGAGATGGGCATGCATCAGAAGACATGGGCATGCATCAGAAGAGATGGGGATGCATTAGAAGAGATGGCGATGCATCAGAAAAGATGGGGATGCATCAGAAGAGATGGTCATGCATCAGAAAAGATGGGGATGCATTAGAAGAGATGGGCATGCATCAGAAGAGATGAAGATGCATCAGAAGAGATGGGGATGCATCAGAAGAGATGGTCATGCATCAGAAGAGAGGGGCATGCATCAGAAGAGATGGTCATGCATCAGTATAGATGGGCATGCATCAGAAGGGATGGTCATGCATCAGAAGAGATGGTCATGCATCAGAAGAGATGGTCATGCATCAGAAGAGATGGTCATGCATCAGAAGAGATGGGCATGCATCAGAAGAGATGGGCATGCATCAGAAGAGATGGTCATGCATCAGAAGAGATGGTCATGCATCAGAAGAGATGGTCATGCATCAGAAGAGATGATCATGCATCAGAAGAGACGGTCATGCATCAGAAGAGATGGGAATGCATCAGAAGAGATGAGCATGCATCAGAAGAGATGGGCATGCATCAGAAGAGATGGGCATGCATCAGAAGAGATGGGCGTGCATCAGAAGAGATGGTCATGCATCAGAAGAGATGGTCATGCAACAGAATAGATGGTCATGCATCAGAAGAGATGGTCATGCATCAGAAGAGATGGTCATGAATCAGAAGAGATGGTCATGCATCAGAAGAGATGGTCATGCATCAGAAGAGATGGTCATGCATCAGAAGAGATGGGCATGCATCAGAAGAGATGGTCAGGTCATGCATCAGATGAGATGGGCATGTATCAGAAGAGATGGTCATGTATCAGAAGAGATGGGCATGCATCAGAAGAGATGGTCATGCATCAGAAGAGATGATCATGCATCAGAAGAGATGGTCATGCATCAGAAGAGATGGTCATGCATCAGAAGAGATGGTCATGTATCAGAAGAGATGGGCATGTATCAGAAGAGATGGTCATGCATCAGAAGAGATGAGGATGCATCAGAAGAGATGGTCATGCATCAGAAGAGATGGTCATGCATCAGAAGAGATGGTCATGCATCAGAAGAGATGGTCATGCATCAGAAGAGATGGTCATGCATCAGAAGAGATGGGCATGCATCAGTAGAGATGGTCATGCATCAGAAGTGATGGGCACGCATCAGAAGAGACGATCATGTATCAGAAGAGATGGGCATGCATTATAAATTCGAGAAGATTCAGTATATACTCCTCGAGAAATAACAATTCTTGTATATTTTTTCTTAGAACTGTATATCGTTTTGTTCCTCTATTATTTCTCCAAGAAATATGTTAATAAATTGGGTGTTACTGTTTGGGAGGGGCGTATCCCCACATAGCTTAATGCTGTCCAATCAGTGCTGACACGCCCTTTTGGTTAGGAGAAGGGAAACACCCAGTTGTCAGTTTGTACATACATTTTCAGGATGAATAAAGGAGGAATGGCATAAAATGATTATGAAGAATTCACATCCAAGGAAAAAAAATGTTACATTGTGTGAGAAGGCAACCGGCTACCTTATTAATGGACGGTATGTACCACATAAGTGGCATGATCCTCAGGAGTGCTGGTACTTTTAGTGCCCATGTTTTGCTGTAGTATTCACAGGGTCAGGATCACAGGTGGCTGGAGAGATGGGTTGGTCTGGTCACCTACATACCCCGCCCATGGGTGTGTTTGACATGTGGCTGACAGATAAAATGGAGTCAGTCTGTGCTTGACATGTGGTAACGTTGTAAAAAAAGAGAACGACTGAAAAGGAAGGTGTCAGGCTGCCACTAGGGGGAGCTGGAGTCCTGCAGGGAAATACACTACGTGGAGCTGAATAAGCCAGGAGAAGAACTCCCAGTGTACTGAGCATCAGCCAGAAAGCAGAAGCAGGGAATGGTTGGGCAGGCCGGGTCATACACAGTACAGGTTGAAGGCAGACTGGAGGAATGAGCAGACACAAGGTCAAGGTCAGGCCAAGATCAGTACCAGAGGAAGCAACCAAATGAGGAGGTAGGGGAGGGGGAAACAACTGGGGCTATTGTGGGAAGATAGGAGATGGGATAGGGGAATGGAGGAAAGACTAGGCAACAGAATAAAGACAGAGATCAAGGGCACAGACAAATCAGGTTCTTATTTCTACTTGTAAAATCTATATTCAGAGAAGTCTTTCCCATTACTCTTATAGGAGATGGCGGTTGGTGCTTTTAAAATTCCATGGAAAGTGTATGTGTGTGCGTGTGCGCGTGTGTGGGCTGGTAGCAGAAAAAGACATTCTGCTGCAAGTGTTATGGAGAGGGGAGGAGCTAGAAGCACAGACATTCTGCTGCAAGTTCTATGGAGAGGAAAGGTGCTAGAAGCACAGACATTCTGCTGCAAGTTCTATGGAGAGGGGAGGAGCTAAACATTCTGCTGCAAGTGTTATGGAGAGAGGAGGAGCTAGAAGCACAGACATTCTGCTGCAACTTTTATGAAGAGGGAAGGAGCTAGAAGCACAGAATTCTGCTGCAAGTTCTATGCAGAGGGGGGGAGCTAGAAGCACAGAATTCTGCTGCAAGTTCTATGGAGAGGGGAGGAGCTAGAAGCACAGACATTCTGCTGCAAGTTCCCCTGAAATGACAGCTACACTTCTCCATAGAACTTTACAAGCACAAACTGCCATCTCCTGTCTTAACAATGGGAAAGCCTGTATTCACTGGAGGCAGATTTTATCCAAAAATTGAGAATTTTTGAGAATGAATGATAAGTCCAAAAGGAGAAAGAAGCAGATTTCTCTAATAAGATAAATTACAAAGTTTCTTAATTCTACAAATGATATATTAAATAAAATTAAAATAACGCGACACTTATTCTTTGAAGGCATTTCCAGATAAAGGTTCGCAGCTCGCAGCCATGGGCAGGTGCAACGTCTGCAGACGAAAAGAAGGGATTTACATTGGTTCACACGAATCAGTTAAATGTTTTGCGTCGTTTACAGGGAATGAAGATTTATTTGCGGAGCGCGTCACTCTGCGGCCGTCCATTCTTCCGCACTATCAAATATGACATATTTCTTATGTGCGTATCATTGTTCTCACCAGTACAAATGACAGATTTGTTTTTACCAAATTTATTGCTTTATAATGACATAATTTACCAATTGCCGACTTTAATATGTTTGTAAACAATTTTCCATCGGAAGCCGCGGATGTGACTATAAATTGTCAAATTAAAGCAGCGTGTCTGGAGGAGTTGGAAGGGATTTCGCTTAAAGATTATTTATTCTTGAAAAAGGCTGAATTAAAAAGGAAATTTGGAAAGGAGAAAACCCTCCCCCACTAAGAAATCATACCTATTCTTTCAGGTTCCAAAAAACTGTTGCCATTTTACTGACACTAAGTGAAGAAAGGTATTGGGAAACATGTCTTAATCATTGAATTCTGTTTTTTCCTTAAACTCGATTGGCCCTGACCCCCTTACCCACAGGTGTATAAAATCCTGTCCCCCACCATGCTGCCCTTGGTGTATAACCTCCACCCCCCTCCCCTGATGTATACCCTCCGGCCTTCCACTTTGCCATCTGTCTTTAGCACCATGTGACAGAGGATCCGGTGGTGCAGATCTGATACCAGCGCATCCTGTCATAGGAGCCACTAGGGTAACAAGTCCATTCATGAGGTTTCTTTCTCTTCTCCCATCAGCTGAGAGTGACGGAACCGCAGCAACTCAACCACGAAGGTGAGACCCCGTAATGTTACAGAGTGGGGGGCCGAGTGCTGAGGAGCAGAGAGCAGAGAAGTCCCAACCGCTCTGGTGACCCCATAATGGTTCTCCTCTGTTGTACATCACTATGCACAATACTGAGCTGTACACCACCAAGCACAATGCCAAGCCATACACCACCAAGCACAATGCTGAGCCGTACATGACCAAGCACAATGCCGAGCCGTACATCACCAAGCACAATACTGAGCCGTACATCACCAAGCACAATACTGAGCCATACATCACCAAGCACAATACTGAGCCGTACATCACCAAGCACAATACTGAGACGTATATCACCAAGCACAATACTGAGCCATACATCACCAAGCACAATGCCGAGCCGTACATCACCAAGCACAATACTGAGCCATACATCACCAAGCACAATACTGAGCCATACATCACCAAGCACAATACTGAGCCATACATCACCAAGCACAATACTGAGCCGTACATCACCAAGCACAATACTGAGACGTATATCATCAAGCACAATGCCGAGCCATATATCACCAAGCACAATGCCGAGCCGTATATCACCAAGCACAATGCCGAGCCGTACATCACCAAGCACAATGCCGAGCCATACATCACCAAGCACAATGCCGAGCCGTACATCACCAAGCACAATGCCGAGCCCTACATCACCAAGCACAGTGCCGAGCCGTACATCACCAAGCACAATGCCGAGCCGTACATCACCAAGCACAATGCTGAGCCGTACATCACCAAGCACAGTGCCGAGCCGTGCATCACCAAGCACAGTGCCGAGCCGTGCATCACCAAGCACAATGCCGAGCCGTACATCACCAAGCACAATGCCGAGCCGTACATCACCAAGCACAATGCCGAGCTATACATCACCAAGCACAATGCTGAGCCGTACATCACCAAGCACAATGCCGAGCCGTACATCACCAAGCACAATGCTGAGCCGTACATCACCAAGCACAATGCCGAGCCGTATATCACCAAGCACAATGCCGAGCCGTACATCACCAAGCACAATGCCGAGCCGTACATCACCAAGCACAGTGCCGAGCCGTGCATCACCAAGCACAGTGCCGAGCCGTGCATCACCAAGCACAATGCCGAGCCGTACATCACCAAGCACAATGCCGAGCCGTACATCACCAAGCACAATGCCGAGCTATACATCACCAAGCCCAATGCTGAGCCGTACATCACCAAGCACAATGCCGAGCCGTATATCACCAAGCACAATGCTGAGCCGTACATCACCAAGCACAATGCCGAGCCGTACATCACCAAGCACAATGCCGAGCCGTACATCACCAAGCACAATGCAGAGACGTACATCACCAACCACAATGCTGAGCCGTACATCACCAAGCACAATGCTGAGCCGTACATCACCAAGCACAATGCCGAGCCATACATCACCAAGCACAATGCCGAGCCGTACATCACCAAGCACAATGCCGAGCCGTACATCACCAAGCACAATGCTGAGCTGTACATCACCAAGCACAATGCCGAGCCGTACATCACCAAGCACAATGCCGAGCCATACATCACCAAGCACAATGCCGAGCCATACATCACCAAGCACAATGCCGAGCCGTACATCACCAAGCACAATGCTGAGCTGTACATCACCAAGCACAATTCCGAGCATCAGATGGAGCAGTGTAAAGCCATCACCACTGGACTCTTTAGGAGATCTGTCCTGTGCAGTGACTGATCGCACTTCTTTATCTGCTTTATCTGATGGAGAAGTCTGGGTTTGGTGATAGAGGACATTACCCCCTGACTGCATTGTGCCCGCTGTACAGTTGGTAGAGGGGCATAATGCTCCAGGGTGGGGTTGGCTTTGGCCCTTTAGTTCCAGGGAAGGGAAATTTTAATGTTTCAGGCCGAGACATTGTGCACAATTGTAGCTTCATCTTTGTGGGACCAGTTTGGGGAAGACCGTTTTCAGTGCCCTATGTCTGAGCCAATTGCGCAAGCTCCATACAAACATGGAGGGGAAGATGATGCTGCACAGAGCCTGGACCTCAACACCATCAAACCCAACTAAGAGTTGCAGGATTCGTCATATTAGTAGTGAAATATGTCAAGTATATGTATATTTCCTATGAATCCATGAGAAAAAAAAATATTTTGTGAGTCTCACAATAGTAATGAAGGCCGGACAATGTCCGGTATTGGTCCAGAATAGGCTATCGGTGCCATATCACCGTCCCATGCCGCATAGATCCACAATACTCCCACATACATGAGCTCCTAATCATAGGATATATTTGTAGCAATCTCATCATACACGGCAATATTAATACCTAAAACAAGGGGAATTTCACAAGTCACGATGTAGTGCCGCTTGTTTACAGTGAAAACACATTAAGTAGCTGTAAACCTGGATTAGCAGCTACAAGCGAGCTAATACCCCAGTGTAGGATTGTAATTACTGATTATATCACTCCACCACTAATTTGTCATCTCCATTATCTCCTTAATAAGGTGATAATCAAAAACAACGGCGTGATGGAAAAGGAGGTAATGTATCAGCTGCATTTTTGAAGAAATTGAAAAGTTATTTCTTTTAAAGGTTATGTAAAGTTTGTATCAACAATTTCTAAAATTAAAGGGCCCTTCCCACCAAAAAGATAATCTATGACTCATTGGTGGGAATTAAAGAGTAACAAATCAAAATTAAAATTTAGCAGATTTGATCGAATTTGTCCATGAAATTTGATTTGTTTCTCCACCTGAACGTCTGTCTTTGATCTTCAGTCACTACAGGTCATCGGTCTTTGGTCGCTGCAGCTCTTACGTCTTCGGTAACTGCAGATCTTCGGTCTTCGATAACTGCAGGTCTTCAGTCTTCGGTAACTGCAGGTCTTCAGTCTTCGGTAACTGCAGGTCTTTAGTCTTCGGTAGCTGCAGGTCTTTGGTAACTGCAGGTCTTCGGTCTTCGATAACTGCAGGTCTTCAGTCTTCGGTAACTGCAGGTCTTCAGTCTTCGGTAACTGCAGGTCTTCAGTCTTCGGTAACTGCAGGTCTTCAGTCTTCGGTAACTGCAGGTCTTCAGTCTTCGGTAACTGCAGGTCTTCAGTCTTCGGTAATTGCAGGTCTTCAGTCTTCGGTAACTGCAGGTCTTTGGTAACTGCAGGTCTTTGGTAACTGCAGGTCTTTGGTAACTGCAGGTCTTCGGTAACTGCAGGTCTTCAGTCTTTGGTAACTGCAGGTCTTTGGTAACTGCAGGTCTTTGGTAACTGCAGGTCTTCGGTAACTGCAGGTCTTTGGTAACTGCAGGTCTTCGGTAACTGCAGGTCTTCAGTCTTCGGTAACTGCAGGTCTTCAGTCTTCGGTAACTGCAGGTCTTCAGTCTTCGGTAACTGCAGGTTTTTCATCGTTGATTGCTGCAGATCTTCAGTCTTTGGTAACTACAGGTCTTTGGTAACTACAGGTCTTCAGTCTTCGGTAACTGCAGGTCTTCGATAACTGCAGGTCTTCGGTAACTGCAGGTCTTCAGTCTAGAATAACTGCAGGTTTTTGATATTTGGTTGCTGCAGGTCTTCAGTCTTTGGTTGCTGCAGATCTTCGGTCTTCGGTAACTGCAGGTCTTCGGTCTTTGGTTTCTGCAGGTCTTTGGTCTTCGGTAACTGGAGGTCTTCGGTCTTTGGTCGCTACAGGTCTTCGGTAACTGCAGGTCTTCGGTAACTGCAGATGTTTGGTCTTCGGTAACTACGGGTCTTCAGTCTTTGGTAACTGCAGGTCTTCAGTCTTCAGTAACTGCAGGTCTTCAGTCTTCGGTAACTGCAGGTCTTCAGTCTTCGGTAACTGCAAGTCTTCGGTCTTCGGTAACTGCAGGTCTTCGGTCTTCGGTAACTGCAGGTCTTCGGTAACTGCAGGTCTTCGGTTTTTGGTTGCTGCAGATCTTTGGTCTTTCGTAACTGCAGGTCTTTGGAAACTGCCAGTCTTCGGTAATTGGTCGTTGCAAGTCTTTGGTTTTTGGTAACTACAGATCTTCGTTCTTCGATAACTGCAGGACTTTGGTCTTTGGTCGCTGCAGGTCTTCGGTTTTCTTTATCCATTCTTTGGTGCCAACCAAGCCTCTTAGCATCATGACATTGGGAGGAATGGTCAGAGAAGGAGACAGAACTGGACCTTTAAAGAAAACCGATTGTGGCTGACAACAGGACCCACCGGGAGAAGGTAAATATTTACATTTTTTTATCCTGACCTTTTTAAGTCTGGCAAAATGGCAGTCGGCTGGCTTATATGTTCTTTTATTTATTGGAAAAGGAATGACAAAAACGTTGTCAAGTGTAAGGTGCCTCAAATTGCTCTACTCATGTCTAGTGTAGAGTTAATGGTTAGATCCCAAGGGCATTATAATTTCAAAGAGATCTCATACCTGGGGCCCTTGTCTGTACCGTGGCCCTAGTCTGTGGCGTTTGTCTGAGGAGCTGATATGACTTCTTCACATGACCGGCCTTAATTTCAAATGGTGCCCTGTGCAAATTTGGGAGCATGTTTGTATTTTAAGAAAACCACTACACTTTAGAGCTTTAATTGGCTTTTCTTCTGGGTTCCACAGTATCTGCAAACAGCTGAACATGGGGATAAAAGTGTCATGGGGGTATATGTTTGGAACAGGGGCTCCTACTCTGACCCTAAGACTGGGGTCCATGTGCTATCCCTTAACTTGAAGGTAGACTTGATGGTAGCCAGGTTCGAGCCTCCAACGTGGCCCGGTTTCCTTCCCAACCCCTGATACTACTTCCCCCACCCAGGGAGCGGGCCGGAAATCCAGTAACCAAAACTCCACAAATAATCACAGACCAAGGTAAACGAAAACTTGTACACACAGCTCTCAAACACAAAGGAGGGACAGTATGTGAACTGGGGAGTAACACAAAAGGGGTAGGAGATAAATGCACAACTAGAGAACTCACATACCACGTAGAGCCGCAATTTGTAGATCACCATACAACTGGATAACCACAGAAACCAGGAAGCAAAAAAGCTATATCCGGCACTCAACCCCAGTATCCAGAAGCTTATAAAGGGTGAGGGCAGCTTGTGGTGATCAGCAGCCTGATCTCCCAGCAGATGATCTCAAGCCAGCAGGAATTATCTTCTGCTGTACTGGAGGGCAGTGAAACCAGAATCAGCCGATGCCCAACACAGGCTGTGCAACTAAGTGATCCCAGGCTATTTGTCATACTCTACAGTGTGAACAGAGTTTGACGCTGCCATGACACCCAACAAGTGCAACGCTGAACACTGCACTACAGATAGGTGTCAGATATAAAAATAGTCTGATATTAATATCCTGGCCAAAAAGTTAGTATATTCCATCAACATCTAAATACTGGACAACCACTTTACAACTAATGATGAGCTATATACATCATCAGTCATCTCCCTGCCTTTGATGCAGGCTTGCACGCCGAGCCTCCATACTTCCCTGCAGATGAAGGATGAATAATCCAGTGATCTGCCTCTAACATCCATGGGTGGAGCAGCTGTTAACCTTATAAATGCCGCTGTCCATCTCTGACACTAGGATTTAATGCACACTGGCAGGTGGGTGCTATTTTGACCCCTGCATCGGTGCTCCCGATGACGGGGTCGATGAGGCATTCATGACAGCTAGAGATACACTGATGACCCCTGTGTCTGTAATCTCAGTACTCCTGTGAAAACCAACCGGTGGCTAGCGTTCAGAGGAGATTGTGATTTCTTCTATATACAGCAATGCTGTGGCACTGCTGTATATAGAAGAAGTGATCAGACTACTGCAGGCTCAAATACAGTACAAAATAAAAAAAATGTTAAAATAGGAAAAATAAGTATATAAAAGTTCAAATCACCCCCTTTTACGAAATTAAGAAATAAAAAATACAAATATTTGGTATCGTTGCATTCGTAAAATTCTGATCTATCAAAATCTAAAATAAATTAATCCGATCATATACAGCGTAACGAGTAAAAAAATGAAAACATCAGATCTGTAGTTTTTAAGCAGTCACAGCTCTGCAAACTTCTCGGTTCTTTTGCATTTTGTGGCACATCTCAACATAGTGCTCTTACAAGTAAATGTATCATTACAGTACCCCCTCCTGCAGTATATTACTCCTTTGCCTGTATACTCAGCTCCCTCTGGCAATACACCACTCTTTTTGTCCCCTGTACACAGCCCCATCATGCAGTAAATCATTACTCAGCCCCTATATACAGCCCCATCATGCAGTAAATAATCACTCAGCCCCTGTATACAGCCCCATCATGCAGTAAATAATCACTCAGCCCCTGTATACAGCCCCATCATGCAGTAAATCATTACTCAGCCCCTGTATAAAGCCCGATCATGCAGTAAATCATCACTCAGCCCCTGTGCATAGCCCCATCATGCAGTAAATCATTATTCACCCTCTGTACAGCCCTATCATGCAGTAAATCATTACTCAGCCCCTGTATACAGCCCCATCATGCAGTAAATAATCACTCAGCCCCTGTATACAGCCCCATCATGCAGTAAATCATTACTCAGCCCCTGTACACAGCCCCATCATGCAGTAAATCCTTACTCGGCCCCTGTATACAGCCCCATCATGCAATAAATCATCACTCAGCCCCTGTACACAGCCCCATCATGCAGTAAATTCTTACTCAGCCCCTGTACACAGCCCCATCATGCAGTAAATCATCACTCAGCCCCTGTACACAGCCCCATCATGCAGTAAATCATTACTCAGCCCCTGTATACAGCCCCATCATGCAGTAAATCATTACTCAGAGCCTGTACACAGCCCCATCATGCAGTAAATCATTACTCAGAGCCTGTACACAGCCCCATCATGCAGTAAATCATCACTCAGCCCCTGTACACAGCCCCATCATGCAGTAAATCATTACTCAGCCACTGTATACAGCCCCATCATGCAATAAATAATTACTCAGCCCCTGTACACAGCCCCATCATGCAGTAAATAATCACTCAGCCCCTGTATACAGCCCCATCATGCAGTAAATCATTACTCAGCCCCTGTACACAGCCCCATCATGCAGTAAATCCTTACTCGGCCCCTGTATACAGCCCCATCATGCAATAAATCATCACTCAGCCCCTGTACACAGCCCCATCATGCAGTAAATTCTTACTCAGCCCCTGTACACAGCCCAATCATGCAGTAAATCATCACTCAGCCCCTGTACACAGCCCCATCATGCAGTAAATCATTACTCAGCCCCTGTATACAGCCCCATCATGCAGTAAATCATTACTCAGAGCCTGTACACAGCCCCATCATGCAGTAAATCATTACTCAGAGCCTGTACACAGCCCCATCATGCAGTAAATCATCACTCAGCCCCTGTATACAGCCCCATCATGCAATAAATAATTACTCAGCCCCTGTACACAGCCCCATCATGCAGTAAATCATTACTCAGCCCCTGTATAAAGCCCGATCATGCAGTAAATCATCACTCAGCCCCTGTACATAGCCCCATCATGCAGTAAATCATTATTTACCCCCTGTATACAGCCCTATCATGCAGTAAATCATTACTCAGCCCCTGTACACAGCCCCAGCATGCAGTAAATCATTACTCGGCCCCTGTATACAGCCCCATCATGCAATAAATCATCACTCAGCCCCTGTACATAGCCCCATCATGCAGTAAATCCTTACTCAGCCCCTGTACACAGCCCCATCATGCAGTAAATCATCACTCAGCCCCTGTATACAGCCCCATCATGCAGTAAATCATTACTCAGCCCCTGTACACAGCCCCATCATGCAGTAAATCATTATTCAGCCCCTGTATACTGCCCCATCATGCAATAAATAATTACTCAGCCCCTGTATACAGCCCCATCATGCAGTAAATCATTACTCAGCCCCTGTAAACAGCCCCATGATGCAGTAAATCATCACTCAGCCCCTTTACATAGCCCTATCATGCAGTAAATAATTACTCAGCCCCTGTATAGAGCCCCTTTGTGCAGCAAATCATTACTCACCCCCTGTATACAGCCCTATCATGCAGTAAATCATTACTGAGCATCTGTAGACAGCCCCATCATGCTGTAAATTATCACTTAGCCCCTGTACATAGCCCCATCATGCAGTAAATCATTACTCAGCCCCTGTACACAGCCCCATCATGCAGTAAATGATCACTCAGCCCCTGTATACAGCCCCATCATGCAGTAAATCATTACTCAGCCCCTGTACACAGCCCCATCATGCAGTAAATGATCACTCAGCCCCTGTATACAGCCCCATCATGCAGTAAATCATCACTTAGCCCCTGTACATAGCCCTATCATGCAGTAAATCATTACTCAGGCCCTGTACATAGCCCCATCATGCAGTAAATGATCACTCAGCCCCTGTATACAGCCCCATCATGCAGTAAATCATCACTCAGGCCCTGTGCATAGCCCCATCATGCTGTAAATCATCACTCAGCCCCTGTACATAGCCCCATCATGCAGTAAATCATTACTCAGCCCCTGTACACAGCCCCATCATGCAGTAAATGATCACTCAGCCCCTGTATACAGCCCCATCATGCAGTAAATCATCACTCAGCCCCTGTACATAGCCCCATCATGCAGTAAATCATTACTCAGCCCCTGTACATAGCCCCATCATGCAGTAAATCATTACTCAGCCCCTGTACACAGCCCCATCATGCAGTAAATGATCACTCAGCCCCTGTACATAGTCCTATCATGCAGTAAATCATCACTCAGCCCCTGTACATAGCCCTATCATGCAGTAAATCATCACTCAGCCCCTGTACATAGCCCTATCATGCAGTAAATCATCACTCAGCCCCTGTACATAGCCCTATCATGCAGTAAATCATCACTCAGCCCCTGTACATAGCCCCATCATGCAGTAAATCATCACTCAGCCCCTGTACATAGCCCTATCATGCAGTAAATCATTACTCAGCCCCTGTACATAGCCCCATCATGCAGTAAATCATTACTCAGCTCCTATACACAGCCCCATCATGCAGTAAATCATTACTCAGCCACTGTATACAGCCCCATCATGCAGTAAATCCTTACTCAGCCCCTGTACACAGCCCAGTCATGCAGTAAATCATTACTCAGCCCCTGTATAAAGCCCGATCATGCAGTAAATCATTACTCAGCCCCTGTACATAGCCCCATCATGCAGTAAATCCTTACTCAGCCCCTGTACACAGCCCAGTCATGCAGTAAATCATTACTCAGCTCCTATACACAGCCCCATCATGCAGTAAATCATTACTCAGCCACTGTATACAGCCCCATCATGCAGTTAATCCTTACTCAGCCCCTGTACACAGCCCCATCATGCAGTAAATGATCACTCAGCCCCTGTATACAGCCCCATCATGCAGTAAATCATCACTCAGCCCCTGTACATAGCCCCATCATGCAGTAAATCATTACTCAGCCCCTGTACATAGCCCTATCATGCAGTAAATCATTACTCAGCCCCTGTACACAGCCCCATCATGCAGTAAATGATCACTCAGCCCCTGTACATAGTCCTATCATGCAGTAAATCATCACTCAGCCCCTGTACATAGCCCTATCATGCAGTAAATCATCACTCAGCCCCTGTACATAGCCCTATCATGCAGTAAATCATCACTCAGCCCCTGTACATAGCCCTATCATGCAGTAAATCATCACTCAGCCCCTGTACATAGCCCCATCATGCAGTAAATCATCACTCAGCCCCTGTACATAGCCCTATCATGCAGTAAATCATTACTCAGCCCCTGTACATAGCCCCATCATGCAGTAAATCATTACTCAGCTCCTATACACAGCCCCATCATGCAGTAAATCATTACTCAGCCACTGTATACAGCCCCATCATGCAGTAAATCCTTACTCAGCCCCTGTACACAGCCCAGTCATGCAGTAAATCATTACTCAGCCCCTGTACACAGCCGTATCGTGCAGTAAATCCTTACTCAGCCCCTGTACATAGCCCCATCATGCAGTAAATCATCACTCAGCCCCTGTACACAGCCGTATCGTGCAGTAAATCATTACTCAGCCCCTGTACATAGCCCCATCATGCAGTAAATCCTTACTCAGCCCCTGTACACAGCCCAGTCATGCAGTAAATCATTACTCAGCTCCTATACACAGCCCCATCATGCAGTAAATCCTTACTCAGCCACTGTATACAGCCCCATCATGCAGTAAATCATTACTCAGCTCCTATACACAGCCCCATCATGCAGTAAATCCTTACTCAGCCCCTGTACACAGCCCAGTCATGCAGTAACTCATTACTCAGCCCTTTTACACAGCCCCATCCTGTATAACATTACTTCTTTACTTGCATATACTGCTCTGTGGCTGTTTTCTGGCAAGAACTCTGCACACAAATGTAGAATGCTTTGTCCCTTCCTGTGACATCTTCCTTCTCAGTTTCTTGTGTGACCTCATAAGTTGCACATAGCTAAGTTCTGCCATGTCTTTACCTGGCCAGTCCCACTAAGCTCACTCCTTGGCTTCAGCACTCCCCATTGCAGACAATAAGAGACACCGGGCCCATAGCAAAAGGTGGGATTGATTTTATCACTAACTCAGCTTATAGCTGTAACATTTCTGAAGGTGCACGACCCCTTTAAGGTATAATCACTGCTTGGGCAATGGACCCGGGTCATACTCCTGTCTCTTCATGACTCTATCACTGTGATCTGTGCAAGGTTAGGTGAACATTGAACTGTGCATCAAAAATAGAGCTGATATTATGAATAATACATGAAGTCGTCTTGTTATTTCCCTGCAACTTGTTACAGATGTGTCTCTGGGAAGTTTTGAGGAATATGAGTTATTTCAGGTCTTTTACTTTTGTCTGCATTTTCCTGTTTATGATTTGTGGAAAACAAGGTGTAATGTACCAAAACACGTTCAATACAGTAATTAATCCAGCAGGATATGTTTAGAGAATTAGGCTCTACAACGAATGCAGCTCTGGAGTATAATACAGGAGCTAACTCAGGATCAGTAATGTAATGAATGTACACAGTGACTACACCAGCAGAATAGTGAGTGCAGCTCTGGAGTATAATACAGGATGTAACTCAGGATCAGTAATGTAATGCATGTACACAGTGACTCCACCAGCAGAATAGTGAGTGCAGCTCTGGAGTATAATACAGGAGGTAACTCAGGATCAGTAATGTAATGTATGTATAGTGACTGCACCAGCAGAATAGTGAGTGCAGCTCTGGAGTATAATACAGGAGGTAACTCCGGATCAGTAATGTAATGTATGTACACAGTGCCTGCACCAGCAGAATAGTGAGTGCAGCTCTGGAGTATAATGCAGGATGTAACTCAGGATCAGTAATGTAATGTATGTACACAGTGACTGCACCAGCAGAATAGTGAGTGCAGCTCTGGAGTATAATACAGGAGGTAACTCAGGATCAGTAATGTAATGTATGTACACAGTGCCTGCACCAGCAGAATAGTGAGTGCAGCTCTGGAGTATAATACAGGAGGTAACTCAGGATCAGTAATGTAATGTATGTACACAGTGACTGCACCAGCAGAATAGTGAGTACAGCTCTGGAGTATAATACAGGAGGTAACTCAGGATCAGTAATGTAATGTATGTACACAGTAACTACACCAGCAGAATAGTGAGTGCAGCTCTGGAGTATAATACAGAATGTAACTCAGGATCAGTAATGTAATGTTTGTACACAGTGACTGCACCAGCAGAATAGGGAGTGCAGCTCTGGAGTATAATACAGGAGGTAACTCAGGATCAGTAATGTAATGTATGTACACAGTAACTGCACCAGCAGAATAGTGAGTGCAGCTCTGGAGTATAATACAGAATGTAACTCAGGATCAGTAATGTAATGTTTGTACACAGTGACTGCACCAGCAGAATAGGGAGTGCAGCTCTGGAGTATAATACAGGAGGTAACTCAGGATCAGTAATGTATGTACACAGTGACTCCTCCAGCAGAATAGTGAGTGCAGCTCTGGAGTATAATACAGGATATAACTCAGGATCAGTAATGTAATGTATGTACGCAGTGACTGCACCAGCAGAATAGTGAGTGCAGCTCTGGAGTATAATACAGGATATAACTCAGGATCAGTAATGTAATGTATGTACACAGTGACTGCACCAGCAGAATAGTGAGTGCAGCTCTGGAGTGTAATAATGTATAATGTCTCTGGAGTTTTCCTTACGATATATAATGGTATTATGTTGGTAGTATATGTTTGTACTGTTTATTCATTGTATGACAGGAGTATTTATTGTAGTGTATGTATTGCATGAATATCTCTTAGATTCTTACTTTTTCTTTCTATCTGGCTGCATTTACAAAGTGTACATATATCCAACGCTCATATACTTCATGTACATTTATTGTCAAGGGCAGAAATCTTCAATGACAAGTTGAGGAATAGAAAGAAATTAGAGCCGTATCCCTAATGAGCTTTTACACGCGCTTAATGAGCTCATTGGCATACCGGTGACCTAATTTTACAATGGCTGTCACTAATTTTTAGCACCTATTTAACTCCATCATGAATTAAATTGTTTAAATATTGAGAGGTGAAGAAGTCACCATTACAGATGGCGGCGGTGCGAGGGCGGTGGAGGCCTGTCTTTAATCTGCCGCACATAATCGTTAAGTCTCGCATGTTCATTAATTATGGGGTGTGCTGAGATTTCATTAGTCTTGCTGGGAAAGACCATCTACAAAGATTTGTGACACCTGGGATGATGTTTGTACAGTAAATTATCATCACCTGATGAGAGTATTGCGTATTTCTTTAAGGATGAGGCTTATTGTGAGCTCAAAGGGGTTGGGCAATTTTTTTTTAATATATGTGTTGGATAGAGCTTGGCGGACTCGCAAAAAAACAGGACCGGAGGTTCCGGTCCGGAATCCAGTACCCATATAAGTCTATGGGAACCAGAATCCACGGATTAAAAGTGTTGGTGGAAGGGATAGGGAGATAGGAGTGCACACGGTGTACTCACCAAAGCTCCATGTCATGGCAGCACGCTGCCGCTAGGTCACGCATTCACTTCCGGAGCTGCGTGCGTCTAGATCGTGCACTAAAAGTAAAGGTTGATGCTAGAATGTATGGGCTCCTTCCAGTTATGACGCAATTTGTCACGTGATGGGGGGTGCGTGTTCAAAATGCAGCCCGGTTTAGAACAAACAATCTCCAAGTGGGCATGGAGTTGTTTATAATAGCTTATAAAGTGGGGGTCTCGGGGTAAGACCCCTAGGTGGGTGGGAGGGATGAGCAGATCTCTGCGCTCGCTATATGTCCTCCTCTGCTCAGCCTGAGTGGCCTGCTTCATGAGCTGTCCGCGATGTGTCCTCCTCTGCTCAGCTTGAGCGGCCTGCTTCATGAGCTGGCCCCGATGTGTCCTCCTCTGCTCAGCTTGAGCGGTCTGCTTCATGAACTGGCCGCGATGTGTCCTCCTCTGCTCAGCTTGAGCGGTCTGCTTCATGAACTGGCCGCGATGTGTCTGTGAAGCCCTACAGGTGCAGTGCAGCAGTGTATTACCCTTAGGGACTCCACGGGATGGAACGGTCGGGTCACAGGTAGGGAACCTTCGTTTTGGGATTTGCCGTGACGCCACTCTCAGAATTGCGGTCAGTGAGGACCACCACTGCAGGTTAAGGGATGCCTGGGGCTGATGGTGGGTGCAGTCAGTTGTAATAGCCTCCTGAGAGTGAGGCAAGCCCCAGGCCCCAGTGTAAGTGTGTGGGACCACAGGTCGCAGAATGACTCAAACACAGTCCAAGAAGTCTTTTAACGTGTTTACTCACTGTTTAGAGGTCACGGTGAGATGCCCAGGCGACACTGTGATACCCAGGTGGAACCAGGAATTCCAGGAGGCCGTTCTGAGGGTAGCTGTCCGCTCGCCCTCCTTGCACTCTTTTTGTTTGGGAGGATCCCTTGCTTGAAGCGTGGTAGGACTCCTCCAGGGAAGCTGTTACTACCCTGCTCCCCTCTCTCTGGCCCGTCTGCCGGCAGCGTGGCCTTGGTGGGATAGCTTCTGGCCCTGTCCCCTTATGGGCCTGGTGATTGCTGCTTGGCTCGAGCTCTGTGTAGTAGTGGTGAGGGCATAAAGTACCCCCCACCTGTAGGTTAAGCAGCTCTGGATGATTTGCTGCCTGTACTGGGGATCTGTTTCCCCTTGCGTGCTCGGATACCAGGATCTCCGTACTCAGCCACCCCTCTCTCTGGATGTCTTTCAGGCCGACCCACGGTACCCTTTCTCCCCCGCTTTCAGCTACTGCACTCCTCAGGACCTGGATGACACGAGAGACCCTCTGCTCCCTTCCACCCACTTCAACCTCCAGCTCCCGACTCCTTTTACTTCCTCTCTGTCCGGCTTCCTAGCAACCAGCCTCTGAACACACCCCTTGCTGAGAATTGAAAGTTAACCCCTACTGGTTACCCAAGGGTCCCTTCTAGTGGTGTGGGAGACCTGGTCACTATGTGTTTGTGTGTGCACCTCATCCTGGCCTTTGGAGATTACCTGGAAGCATTGTCCCCGCATGGGTGCAATACTCTGTGGTGCCTGACCAAGTCAGGGGCGCCACATTCCCCCTTGGTTATCATCAGCACGTCCTCGGGCTGCAAAGACAAGAGAAAAAAGGTAAATACAAACTTTTCCCACACAGGGGCAATTATTTACATTTAAACATACCAGGTACCATTCCACCACCAACCACCCACATGTCCGAACCCCACCCCAAAACCCTCCAGGAGGTAGGTCGCCGGTCCTTTTGGTGACCAGGGCTGGGCCATCACATTCCCCAGACCTTTCCTCCAATCTTCCTCTCCTGAGGAGAGTGGTGTAAGGTAGGCCCCATAAACAGGCGTACCCGCTTCCGAGTGTTGGAGGGCAGGCCCCATAAACAGGCGTGCCCCCTTGTTGGTGCAGAGCCATGCCCCTCAACAGGCAGACTCTGTGGTTGGTACCAAGGAGGTAACTTTTTTTTTTTTTTTTTTAAAATGCACATGAACTAGTGCAAAGAAAACATTTTAAAGAGGTCTCACAATAGTCCTTGTGGGCACATTTCACTTAAACGTTACTTAACTGTAAACAGGTTAAACATTACATTTCATACCGTCACTTTGAACTAAACTGTACTTTCTCTATAGCGTAATGGGAGCTGACCAAAGTTGCTGCGGGTTGATCTACGCAGTACTATGCTGTCATCTGTCTGAGGTTGTATCCTCCCACCCGATGTATGTGTCTCAATGTGAATAATGGGTGTACTAGGTATTGATACCAGTGCATGGTCTTCTACTTCAGCTACATTTGGCTCTTCCAGGCTCTGAACAGGTTCTTCTGGATCTCTTACTTCTCTAGATTGAGGGAATGTAATAACTGGAATAACTACTGCTCCATTGTATTGAGGCCAACTCGCTGGAAAATCTCCAAGTACAGTATGGATCATCTTTTCTTTTGGTTCTTGAACTGGCAAAGGGTTGGGAATTTCTTCAGGGATTCTTAGTTGTTCAGGACATTTCTTTAGGCGATCTCTAGAAACGACAGCTGTTGTTTTTCCTCCATCTTTGCTGATAAGGCATGTCTTTTCACTGCTAAGCGTCGATGGTAACACAGTATAGGGTTCTTCTTCCCAGTGATTGTCAAGTTTATGATGTCTTCTCTTTCTCTTGAGAACTATATCTCCTGGCATCAACGGAACAGCAGGTGCTTTTCGATTGTAGGCCTTTTCTTGTTTCTCACGCTGCTGAGTCAGGCTTCGCTCCACACACTCTTGTACTTTCTTGTATTGGGCTTGGCGGTTGGAATCCCAATCAGCACCTTGTAGATGGTCTTCAGGGGTCTCAACTCCCATTTCCAGATCTACTGGCAATCTCCCTGGTCTGGCCCTCATCAGGTATGCCGGTGTGCAGTTCGTGGAACTCACAGGGATGTTGTTATACATGTCCACTAGATCGGGCAGTTTTTCCGGCCACCGACTTCGTTCTTCTAGTGGGAGAGTCTTCAGAAGGTCGAGAATGATGTGGTTCATCTTCTCACACATGCCATTGGTCTGAGGATGGTAAGGCGTGGTACGGATCTTCTTGCAGCCATAAAGGTTACAAAACTCCTTAAACACTTCAGCTTCAAAGGCTGGTCCTTGGTCAGTGAGTACTTGATCTGGATAGCCATGTGGTCGACAGAAATGTGTCTGGAAAGCTTTGGCTGCAGTCTGACCGGTCAAGTCCTTGACTGGTACTACCACCAGGAATCTGGAGTAGTGGTCAACCATAGTGAGAGCGTAGTTGTAGCCTTGTCTGCTGGGTGCCAACTTTACATGGTCCAGGGCCACGATCTCCAGGGGGCGTTTAGTTTGGATTGGCTGGAGTGGTGCTCTCTGGCTGTGTTGGTCTTTTCTTCTAAGATTGCAGGGCCCGCAGTTTCGACACCACTTCTCTAGGGCAGATCTCATGCCCACCCAGTAGAATCTTACTTTAAGTAGGGCCTCCAGTTTCTTCCAACCAAAGTGGCCTGCACCATTGTGATAGGCTTCTAGCACCATCCTCGTATCCTTCTGTGGTACAATCACTTGCCACACCTTCTCATGCGTCCTCGGGTCAATAATGCTCCTGTAAAGTTTGTCTTGATAGATGAATAATCGACCCCTCTCCTTCCATAGGTACTGTGCCTCAGGTGGGGCTCCTTTGTCAAGGCTGGCGCCAGGCTGGTTGATCAGTTTCTTTACCAAGCCGACCACTGGATCATTTTCCTGGGTCTCCTTCCAGTTGTAGTGAGGTAGTGGGTTCAGGGTCACCTCTTGGCGGTTGGCACGCAACTGCCGACACTGTCTTGCTCCATGGCGATGGAACGCTGGCAGCTCAATCTCTTCAAGATCATCTACATCTTCACCCTCGTCTGCTAGGTGAGGCATCCTGGACAGAGCATCTGCGTTGCCGTTCTTGCGGCCAGCTCGATACTTGACAGTAAAGTCATAATTCGCCAGTCGGGCTACCCAACGCTGCTCCATGGCACCCAATTTAGCAGTATCCAAGTGGGTCAGGGGGTTGTTGTCCGTGAAGACAGTGAATTTGGTGGCTGCCAGGTAGTGCTTGAACCGCTCTGTGATAGCCCATACCATGGCCAGGAACTCTAGCTTAAATGAGCTATAATTTTCTGGGTTTCTTTCAGTAGGCCTGAGCTTCCTGCTGGCGTAAGCAATCACACGCTCTTTGCCTTCCTGCACCTGTGAAAGCACTGCTCCCAGTCCCACATTACTGGCATCTGTATACAGTACGAATGGTAGACTGTAGTCAGGGTAGGCTAGGATCTCTTCACCCGTCAAGGCCCCTTTCATTTGTCTGAAGGAGTGTTCTTCTGCTTCTCCCCAGTGAAATGGCGGACCGGAGATCTTTCCTTTCTTCTTTGGGTGGCCTACCAGGAGCTCTTGCAAAGGCGCTGCCATTTTCGTGTAGCCCTTGATGAACCTTCTGTAGTAGCCTACCAAGCCAAGGAACTGACGTACCTCCCGGACGGTAGTAGGTGTGGGCCATTCCTGGATGACTGTGACCTTCTCCGGGTCCGGTGCTACTCCTTCTGCACTGACCACGTGACCTAGGTACTGGACCTTTGGCTTCAGTAAATGGCACTTGGATGGTTTCAGCTTCATTCCATATCGGGATAGCGCTTCAAAGACTTCAGCCAGGTGTTTCAGGTGGTCCTCGTAGGTCTGGGAGTACACGATGACATCATCCAGGTATAGCAGGACGGTTTCAAAGTTGAGGTGCCCTAGGCAGCATTCCATAAGCCTCTGGAAGGTCCCAGGGGCATTGCAGAGTCCAAATGGCATGCTGTTGAACTCGCAGAGGCCCATTGGGGTGGTGAAGGCCGTCTTCTCCCGATCTTCCTCTGCTACAGATACTTACCAGTAGCCACTAGTAAGATCTAGGGTAGAAAAGTAGTTAGAGGTTTTCAAGGCAGCGAGGGATTCCTCTATCCTTAGCAAAGGGTAGGCATCCTTGTGTGTTATCTGATTTATCCGTCTGTAATCCACACACATCCTCATCGTGCCATCCTTCTTCCTCACCAGGACCAGGGGAGCTGCCCAGGGGCTGCAACTGTCCCTTATGACTCCTGCCTCCTTCATGTCCTTCAGCATGTCCTTCGTGCGCTGGTAGTGGGCTGGTGGAATAGGCCTATGTCTTTCCTTAATGGGAGGATGACTGCCTGTGGGTATGTGATGTTGCACCCCTTTGATCCTACCAAAGTCTAGTGGGTTCTTACTAAAGACCTGCTCGTATTCCTGCACGACCCTGTAAACCCCATGTTTCTGGTAGGCGGGTGTAGAGTCAGTCCCCACGTGGAGTTTCTGGCACCAGTCCTCTAACTGCTTTTGGGAGGTCTCGTCCTCTTTTGAGTCAGCTTGGGTCAGGGGACCTACAGGTGTTATAGCGTCATTTGAGCATGTAAACAGTTTGGCTATGGTAGCGTACCTTGGTAGTCTGGCTTCCTCCTCCCCACAGTTCAACACTCGTACAGGCACTCGTCCCTTGTGTACATCAACTACCCCCCTGGCTGTCAGAATCGTGGGCCAGTGGTCTGAATGAGTGGGCTCTAGTACAGCCTGGTAGTCCTGTCCTCTGAGACCTACCGCTGCTCTACACCACATCATCATTTCACTCCGTGGGGGTATCACAATGGGGTTAGCATCCATCACCCGTACACTACCAATCTCACCGCCAGTCTGTTTTACCTGTTGCTTCCTCAGAATGATTCGGATCTCCTTTTGCAAGGCTCTTTGCGACCCGCCCTCAGCACCTTCAACAATCTGATGAAGCAACAACAACACTTCCCCTAGGCAATTTTCTATGACATTAGTGCCTAAAATCATTTGCGGGTTCCTTTCTCTAATATCAGTGTCCACAACAATCAGTCCTTGTCCCTTCATTTCCTGCCTTCCCACCTTTATGGTTACCTCTTTGACCCCAATCTGGTCTATAGGTTGTCCGTTGGCAGCATAGATGGTGAGGGAGGGGTCCGGTGGTCGGAGATCGTCGTCCGACCAAAACCTACGATAAAGGACATACGGGATCGTGGTTACCTGAGAGCCGGTGTCCAATAATGCCGGGGTAGGGATCCCATCCAGGACGATGGACAGGACAGGACGTCCACCCACGTACTGATCACGGCAGCGACCTGGGCCTGATCTTCTTAATCCTGAGGACTGGCCCTCGGCCCCAGGTTTGGCTCGTTTAAAGGGCAAGCCCTTGCATAGTGACCTGCCTCCTGGCAACGACGACAGATGGGTTGTCCAGATGAGTCATAGCGATCACTGCTCCTGCCTCGGGTTGTAGGACCTCTTCTCCTCCGCATCCAAGGGACGTCCTCTGGGCTGTCAGCTAGCAGGATCCGATGAGGGACTTTGGTTTCTGAGGGCAACTGCATTGCTTTCAGGATTTGTGCGACGTCCTTAGTGAGCTGTTGCACCTGGGAGGATAGTGTATTTATGGTCTCTGCTGGCGCGTTGAGTCCTTTTGCAGTTATCAGGGCCTGCGAGGAGGATTCCGCTCCTGCAGCCGTGGAACTGGCAGGCCATGCTGGTGCGACGGGGTCTGTGTCCACAGGAGGTTGGAGTGCTTTTACTGCCCTATCTTTCAGAATGGCAAAGTCCACGTCAGGGTGTTCCAGGGACCACAGCTTCATCTGCTTCCCATCCTCAGGAGAGCGCAGGCCCCGCAAGAATTGTTCCTTCATCATCCGGTTTCCTTCCTGATCACTGACAGGGTCCACCAGCTTGAGAGCCCGTAGTGCAGCCTGCAGCCTGAGGGCATAGTCTCTTATGCTATCTTGGGGCTTCTGCCGGCAGTTATAGAAGTCCGTCCTCAGCTCTCCCTCTGTGCGGTGTTCAAAAGCAGCTGCTAGTTTGACAAAGATGGTCTCAACAGAGCCCCGGTCATCATTGGTCCAGGACTCAGCCTCCAATTCTGCTGCTTCAGTCAATTGTCCCAGCACCACAGCGGCCCTCTGCTTACCAGTCATCGCGTGCATGTCTAGCAGGGTGTTGATCTGCTTCTTAAACCCGGTCAGCGTGTCTATTTTACCGGCGTATTGGGGCAGCCATTGCGCTCCTGGGACATACAGTAAGGAAACTGGCATTATGGGGGAGATTTCGGCCGGCGCAGCTGCGACCGCGGCACCGGCACCAGGCGCTGCTGCGTCCAGCGCGACGGGGGCTGGCATCGCTTGGGCTGCGTCGCCCTGACCAGGGGCATTACCTCCCGCAGCGTCCATTTTTCTTCAAGAATCTGCGCGCTCCCTTTTCACTTCCTGGGTCAGAACGCTCTCCGAATTGTGGGGATTCTGGGGCGGCCACACCTCTTCGTGGGCGGTGCTCTTCTCCCTCGCGCGGGCTGCAGCGCGCGCTTTTGAAGATGGCAATATGGCGGCGGTTCAATTTTTGCGGTCGGACCTCTGAGGCGCACGGTCACCTGTCTGAACAGGTCTAGTCCTGAATCCTGTTCGTGACGCCAGAAATGTAGAGCCCTACAGGTGCGGTGCAGCAGGGTATTACCCTTAGGGACTCCACGGGATGGGACGGTCTGGTCACAGGTAGGGAACCTTCGTTTTGGGATTTGTCGTGACGCCACTCTCAGAATTGCGGTCAGTGAGGACCACCACTGCAGGTTAAGGGATGCCTGGGGCTGATGGTGGGTGCAGTCAGTTGTAATAGCCTCCTGAGAGTGAGGCAAGCCCCAGGCCCCTGTGTAAGTGTGTGGGACCACAGGTCGCAGAATGACTCAGACACAGTCCAAGAAGTCTTTTAACGTGTTTACTCACTGTTTAGAGGTCACGGTGAGATGCCCAGGCGACACTGTGATAACCAGGTGGAACCAGGAATTCCAGGAGGCCGTTCTGAGGGTAGCTGTCCGCTCGCCCTCCTTGCACTCTTTTTGTTTGGGAGGATCCCTTGCTTGAAGCGTGGTAGGACCCCTCCAGGGAAGCTGTTACTACCCTGCTCCCCTCTCTCTGGCCCGTCTGCCGGCAGCGTGGCCTTGGTGGGATAGCTTCTGGCCCTGTCCCCTTATGGGCCTGGTGATTGCTGCTTGGCTCGAGCTCTGTGTAGTAGTGGTGAGGGCATAAAGTACCCCCCACCTGTAGGTTAAGCAGCTCTGGATGATTTGCTGCCTGTACTGGGGATCTGTTTCCCCTTGCGTGCTCGGATACCAGGATCTCCGTACTCAGCCACCCCTCTCTCTGGATGTCTTTCAGGCCGACCCACGGTGCCCTTTCTCCCCCGCTTTCAGCTACTGCACTCCTCAGGACCTGGCTGACACGAGAGCCCCTCTGCTCCCTTCCACACACCTCAACCTCCAGCTCCTGACTCCTCCCACTTCCTCTCTGTCCGGCTTCCTAGCAACCAGCCTCTGAACACACCCCTTGCTGGGAATTGAAAGTTAACCCCTACTGGTTACCCAAGGGTCCCTTCTAGTGGTGTGGGAGACCTGGTCACTATGTGTTTGTGTGTGCACCTCATCCTGGCCTTTGGAGATTACCTGGAAGCATTGTCCCCGCATGGGTGCAATACTCTGTGGTGCCTGACCAAGTCAGGGGCGCCACATGTCCTCCTCTGCTCAGCCTGAGCAGCCTGCTTCATGAGCTGGCAGCAATGTGTTCTCCTCTGCTCAGCCTGAGTGGCCTGCTTCATGAGCTGGCCGAGATGTGTCCTCCTCTGCTCAGCCTGAGCGGCCTGCTTCATGAGCTGGCAGCGATGTGTCCTCCTCTGCTCAGCCTGAGTGTCCTGCTTCATGAGCTGGCCGCGATGTGTCCTCTGCTCAGCCTGAGTGTCCTGCTTCATGAGCTGGCCGCGATGTGTCCTCCTCTGCTCAGCCTGAGTGTCCTGCTTCATGAGCTGGCCGCGATGTGTCCTCCTCTGCTTAGCCTGAGTGGCCTGCTTCATGAGCTGGCCGCGATGTGTCCTCCTCTGCTCAGCCTGAGTGTCCTGCTTCATGAGCTGGCCGCGATGTGTCCTCCTCTGCTCAGCCTGAGTGTCCTGCTTCATGAGCTGGCCGCGATGTGTCCTCCTCTGCTCAGCCTGAGTGTCCTGCTTCATGAGCTGGCCGCGATGTGTCCTCCTCTGCTCAGCCTGAGTGTCCTGCTTCATGAGCTGGCAGCGATGTGTCCTCCTCTGCTTAGCCTGAGTGGCCTGCTTCATGAGCTGGCCGCGATGTGTCCTCCTCTGCTTAGCCTGAGTGGCCTGCTTCATGAGCTGGCCGCGATGTGTCCTCCTCTGCTCAGCCTGAGTGTCCTGCTTCATGAGCTGGCCGCGATGTGTCCTCCTCTGCTCAGCCTGAGTGTCCTGCTTCATGAGCTGGCCGCGATGTGTCCTCCTCTGCTTAGCCTGAGTGGCATGCTTCATGAGCTGGCCGCGATGTGTCCTCCTCTGCTCAGCCTGAGTGTCCTGCTTCATGAGCTGGCCGCGATGTGTCCTCCTCTGCTCAGCCTGAGTGTCCTGCTTCATGAGCTGGCCGCGATGTGTCCTCCTCTGCTCAGCCTGAGTGTCCTGCTTCATGAGCTGGCCGCGATGTGTCCTCCTCTGCTTAGCCTGAGTGGCCTGCTTCATGAGCTGGCCGCGATGTGTCCTCCTCTGCTCAGCCTGAGTGTCCTGCTTCATGAGCTGGCCGCGATGTGTCCTCCTCTGCTCAGCCTGAGTGTCCTGCTTCATGAGCTGGCCGAGATGTGTCCTCCTCTGCTCAGCCTGAGTGTCCTGCTTCATGAGCTGGCCGAGATGTGTCCTCCTCTGCTCAGCCTGAGCGGCCTGCTTCATGAGCTGGCAGCGATGTGTCCTCCTTTGCTCAGCCTGAGTGGCCTGCTTCATGAGCTGGCCCGATGTGTCCTGCTCTGCTCAGCTTGAGCGGTCTGCTTCATGAGCTGGCCGCGATGTGTCCTCCTCTGCTCAGCCTGAGTGTCCTGCTTCATGAGCTGGCCGCGATGTGTCCTCCTCTGCTCAGCCTGAGTGTCCTGCTTCATGAGCTGGCCGCGATGTGTCCTCCTCTGCTCAGCCTGAGTGTCCTGCTTCATGAGCTGGCCGCGATGTGTCCTCCTCTGCTTAGCCTGAGTGGCATGCTTCATGAGCTGGCCGCGATGTGTCCTCCTCTGCTCAGCCTGAGTGTCCTGCTTCATGAGCTGGCCGCGATGTGTCCTCCTCTGCTCAGCCTGAGTGTCCTGCTTCATGAGCTGGCCGAGATGTGTCCTCCTCTGCTCAGCCTGAGTGTCCTGCTTCATGAGCTGGCAGCGATGTGTCCTCCTTTGCTCAGCCTGAGTGGCCTGCTTCATGAGCTGGCCCGATGTGTCCTGCTCTGCTCAGCTTGAGCGGTCTGCTTCATGAGCTGGCCGCGATGTGTCCTCCTCTGCTCAGCCTGAGTGTCCTGCTTCATGAGCTGGCCGCGATGTGTCCTCCTCTGCTTAGCCTGAGTCCCCTGCTTCATGAGCTGGCCGCGATGTGTCCTCCTCTGCTTAGCCTGAGTGGCATGCTTCATGAGCTGGCCGCGATGTGTCCTCCTCTGCTCAGCCTGAGTGTCCTGCTTCATGAGCTGGCCGCGATGTGTCCTCCTCTGCTCAGCCTGAGTGTCCTGCTTCATGAGCTGGCCGCGATGTGTCCTCCTCTGCTTAGCCTGAGTGGCATGCTTCATGAGCTGGCCGCGATGTGTCCTCCTCTGCTTAGCCTGAGTGGCCTGCTTCATGAGCTGGCCGCGATGTGTCCTCCTCTGCTCAGCCTGAGTGTCCTGCTTCATGAGCTGGCCGCGATGTGTCCTCCTCTGCTCAGCCTGAGTGTCCTGCTTCATGAGCTGGCCGCGATGTGTCCTCCTCTGCTTAGCCTGAGTGGCCTGCTTCATGAGCTGGCCGCGATGTGTCCTCCTCTGCTCAGCCTGAGTGTCCTGCTTCATGAGCTGGCCGCGATGTGTCCTCCTCTGCTTAGCCTGAGTGGCCTGCTTCATGAGCTGGCCGCGATGTGTCCTCCTCTGCTTAGCCTGAGTGTCCTGCTTCATGAGCTAGCCGAGATGTGTCCTCCTCTGCTTAGCCTGAGTGGCCTGCTTCATGAGCTAGCCGAGATGTGTCCTCCTCCGCTCAGGCTGAGTGGCCTGCTTCATGAGCTGGCCGCGATGTGTCCTCCTCTGCTTAGCCTGAGTGGCATGCTTCATGAGCTGGCCGCGATGTGTCCTCCTCTGCTTAGCCTGAGTAGCCTGCTTCATGAGCTGGCCGCGATGTGTCTTCCTCTGCTTAGCCTGAGTGTCCTGCTTCATGAGCTGGCCGCGATGTGTCCTCCTCTGCTCAGCCTGAGTGTCCTGCTTCATGAGCTGGCCGCGATGTGTCCTCCTCTGCTTAGCCTGAGTGGCCTGCTTCATGAGCTGGCCGCGATGTGTCCTCCTCTGCTCAGCCTGAGTGTCCTGCTTCATGAGCTGGCCGCGATGTGTCCTCCTCTGCTTAGCCTGAGTGGCCTGCTTCATGAGCTGGCCGCGATGTGTCCTCCTCTGCTTAGCCTGAGTGGCATGCTTCATGAGCTGGCCGCGATGTGTCCTCCTCTGCTCAGCCTGAGTGTCCTGCTTCATGAGCTGGCCGAGATGTGTCCTCCTCTGCTCAGCCTGAGTGTCCTGCTTCATGAGCTGGTCGCGATGTGTCCTCCTCTGCTCAGCCTGAGTGTCCTGCTTCATGAGCTGGCCGCGATGTGTCCTCCTCTGCTCAGCCTGAGTGGCCTGCTTCATGAGCTGGCAGCGATGTGTCCTCCTCTGCTCAGCCTGAGTGGCATGCTTCATGAGCTGGCCGCGATGTGTCCTCCTCTGCTCAGCCTGAGTGGCATGCTTCATGAGCTGGCCGCGATGTGTCCTCCTCTGCTCAGCCTGAGTGGCCTGCTTCATGAGCTGGCTGAGATGTGTCCTCCTCTGTTCAGGCTGAGTGGCCTGCTTCATGAGCTGGCCAAGATGTGTCCTCTGCTCAGCCTGAGTGGCCTGCTTCATGAGCTGGCCGAGATGTGTCCTCCTCCGCTCAGGCTGAGTGGCCTGATCCTATGTCAGAATCTGCTTTGATAACAGGAAGCTGTGCACTTTGTTGATGAAAAGACCCTATAATACTTATATATTTGTCACCAATAGATGTCTGACGCACAACAAAAACACATCACAACAATACGACAAGCAAGAGGGACACCATAAATACAATAATAATGGTGGGCCCTGCCACTAGTGAGAGATTGGATACGTCCTGCCTTTACCTGGTGCTGTGCGCTGCACTCATAGCCAGACTCTATACAGGTTCCACACCTGTCGCCGAGCAGGAACCTGAAAGCCTGAAAAGTCCCTACAATAGTCTTGGCTAGTGAGTGGGAAGGTAAGGTTCACTAGACTCACTGCTGCACTAAAACAACACAAGGTCAGGTTAGACAAAAAAGGAATAACAACCAAAATAGAGAAGATCTGACTTCAGGACAAATACACAGCAGCTCCTTCCACCAAGACGGCCAGAATATAAAAGATTTTGTATAATCAGCAAAAATTGCTGGGAAAATCTGCTACTTAAACACAAATGAGTGTGACTACAGTCATGGACAAAAGTTCTGAGAATGACACAAAAATTCTATTTTCACATGATCTGTTCCCCTCTGGTTTTTAATTGTGATTGTCTGATGTTTACATCACATACAGAAATATAATTGAAATCATATTATGAGACCAAAAGGTTCTATTGACAGTAAAGGCTACTTTACACACTGCGATATCGGTCCCGATATCGCTAGTGTGGGTACCCGCCCCCATCTGTTGCGCGACACGGGCAAATCGCTGCCCGTGCCGCACAACATCGCCCAGAGCCGTCACACATACTTACCTGTCCGGCGACGTCGCTGTGACCGGCGAACCGCCTCCTTTCTAAGGGGGCGGTCCGTGCGGCATCACAGCGACGTCACTGAAGCGTCACTGAAGGGGCGGAGATGAGCGGGTCGTAACATCCCGCTCACCTCCTTCCTTCCTCTTAGCGGCCGGGAGGCAGGTAAGGAGAGGTTTCTCGTTCCTGCGGTGTCACACGCAGCGATGTGTGCTGCCGCAGGAACGAGGCACAACTTTGTTACTGCAGCAGTAACGATTTTTAAGAATGGACCCCCATGTCACCGATTAGCGATTTTGCACGTTTTTGCAACAATGCAAAATCGCTTATCGGTGTCACACGCAACGGCATCGCTAATGCGGCCGGATGTGCGTCACAAATTCCGTGACCCCAACGACTCCGCATTAGCGATGTCGCAGCGTGTAAAGCCCCCTTTAGAATGAGTTAATGCAGCAAGTCATTATTTGCAGTGTTGCCCCTTCTTCTTCAGGACCTCTGCAATTCTCCCTGGCAGCTCTCAATCACCTTCTGGAGCAAATCCTGACTGATCGCGGTCCATTCTTGCATAAGCAATGCTTGCATTTTGTCAGAATTTGTTGGTTTTTGTTTGGCCACAAGTTCTCAATGGGATTAAGATCTGGGGAGTTTCCAGGCCATGGACCCAAAATCTCTATGTTTTGTTCCATAGCCATTTAGTGATCACCTTTGCTTTATGGCAAGGTGCTCCATCATGCTGGAAAAGGCATTGTTGGGCGCCAAACTGCTCTTGGACAGTTGGGAGAAGTTGCTCTTCGAGGACATTCTGGTCCCATTCTTTATTCATGGCTGTGTTTTTAGGCCAGACTGTGAGTGGTGCGATTCCCTTGGCTGAGAAGCAACCCCACACATGAATGGTTTCCGGATGCTTAACAGTTGGCATGAGACAAGACTGGTGGCAGCGCTCACCTCTTCTTCTCCTAATAAGCTGTTTTCCAGATGTCCCAAACAATCGAAAAGAGGATCCATCTGAGACAATGACTTTCCCCCAGTCCTCAGCAGTCCACTCCCTGTACCTTCTGCAGAATATCAGTCGGTCCCTGATGTTTTTTCTGGAGAGAAGTGGCTTCTTTGCTGCCCTCCTTGAAACCAGGCCTTGCTCCAGCAGTCTCCTCCTCACAGTGCGTGCAGAAGCACTCACACCAGCCTGCTGCCATTGCTGCGCTAGCTCGCCACTGCTGGTAGTCCCATCCCGCAGCTGACACAGTTTTAAGATACGGTCCTGGCGTTTGCTGGTCCTTCTTGGGCGCCCTGGAGCCTTTTTGGCAACAATGGAATCTCTCTCCTTGAAGTTCTTGATGATGCGATAGATTGGTGACTGAGGTGCAATCTTTGTAGCTGCAATACTCTTCCCTGTTAGGCCATTTTTGTGCAGAGCAATGATGGCTGCACGTGTTTCTTTAGAGATAACCATGGTTAACTGAAGAGAAACAATGATACCAAGCACCAGCCTCCTTTTAAAGTGTCCAGTGGTGTAATTCTTACTTAATCATGACTGATTGATCGCCAGCCCTGTCCTCATCAACACCCACACCTGTGTTACTGGAACAATCAGTAAAACAATGTTAGCTGCTCCTTTTAAGGCAGGAATGCAATGATGTTGAAATGTGTTTGGGGGGGGTTAAAGTTCATTTTCTTAGCCAATATTGACTTTGCAAGTAATTGCTGTTAAGCTGATCACTCTTTATGACATTCTGGAGTATATGCAAATTGCCATTAGAAAAACTGAAGACTTTGTAAAAATTAATATTTGTAGCATTCTCAAAACTTTTGGCCATGACTGTACAGAGCAGCTGCACTGCTGGGAATCTACTAGCAGCAAAAATAACATTAACTGTTTGAGCACCAAGAGAAACGAAACACATTTAAATGTAGAGTCCCAGATGGAGATGAGGGGCTCCAGTCCTAAAGCTGTAACCAGTCGAGAAAAGACAGTCAGATGACCGTGACAATATCAGACATTTGCACAGATCATGTGTCCATTTGTCAAAAGAAGAATAAAATAGTTAATCGCTGTAAGCTGTAAGGATCCCTTTATAATGCCAAAATAAGAGGACATGTGATGTAAACCCTATAGTGATTTAAGATCAGTTCTGTTGTACTAAGGGAGGTTTGGGTCCATAATACAGATGCTGAAATAATGATTGCACAGTTTAGGTTAAACAATGAATGTATCCATAATACAACACTAAATACTGGCCGTGAAGAGAAGCCGTAAAGTAGCATCTATTTCTGATTTACGTTTCGCTAGAAATGCTTCATCCAGGGGTCTGGGAAATGTGTCGGGAGAAGAGGGCCAGTGGTTCCCTGAGTGTTACTACTTTAATACTTATGTCCTGTCCTATACAAAACATCAAAGTGACCTCCAATAGGTGGCGCTAATCAAATTGTCTCTTACCTTTTGGAAGGGAGCTAATTATTCTACTTGTTTCCCATGAAGTATTGTCACTAAAGCTGGACACACAACTTGTTTCAACCTTCCATATTTGTCCCTCAGCCGCATGGTTTACCAGTCGCTCCTCTTCCGCCTTCTTGTTGTTCGGAGTCTTTTATTTGGCGCTGGTATAGACTGATCCCCATGATGTGCCTCACATGCCCGCATGGTGGCTGATCAAATTCAGAACCGGAACAGAGAAGCTCCTGAAGTGGCCACAAAGAAAGGAAAGTCGAAGAGAAGTCTAATTCAGGACTGGGAAGACAGAACGGGTATTGCTAAGACAGAATCTTTTTTTTTTTTTCTGGCATCTTTGATTTGCACCAATTTTATTTTTTGCAAATATATAGAGCTGAAATAGCAAAGCTCCATGGATTGTGCAGTAGACACTTTTAGGTAAGGCTCCTATTGAAGTGAACCTGATCTGAGCTGCAGTACCAAGAACAGCCACTATCCGGTACATGGCGCTGTGCTACCGACTCTGTACATAGCAGAACTAACAGCTGATTGGTCATGTTGCCGGAGTTGGACCATGGCCGATTTAATACTTATGACTTCTTTTAAGGCTAGGT
Source organism: Anomaloglossus baeobatrachus (assembly GCF_048569485.1). Taxonomy (NCBI): domain Eukaryota; kingdom Metazoa; phylum Chordata; class Amphibia; order Anura; family Aromobatidae; genus Anomaloglossus; species Anomaloglossus baeobatrachus. Next base: position 20,647,742 of record NC_134362.1, read on the forward strand.
CATCAATATTTAAGTTTTTGAAGACTCCCTTTAACACTAGAAGCCCCAGAGAGGGGTCATTTAACATTTCTACCATTGAAACCCTATGGAGCTCGAAATTCCTGGGGCTTCTAGTGTTAAGGATGGGGTTGTATAGGTAATGCAGGAATCTAGCATTGGGCATCACATGTATTCTGTACACCGTTTCCTAGGTCCTAGGTGGAAAAAATATTTTCTCGCCATCAGTTCTCATTATCCAGATAAATGGTTCCCGCTGATGACAGACTCATGCAGATCGCCACTGTCAGGAGCCAGGCTTTCCTTTATGCGGACGATCTGCTGTGCAATTAATAATGCAGAATGGGATCACATAGGAAAAGCCAGCGCATCCTCCTGATAGAAGAGCGAGAGCGAAGCGACGACTACTGCAGGCTAATGATGACTCAAAGCCGCGGCTTGTATAGAAAGGATATAGGAAAGCCTTTATGCTCAGCCCTGTGAAGTGGCTTCTGTAAGATGCAGTCCCAGATGGCGGAGCATCCATCAGACCCACAAGCAGAGTAAGTGAAAAGACAGCGGCGTCCAGGAGCGAAGAAAAAGACATCCCGAGCCGCAATCAGAATCCTAATCACGTTAAAGGCCCAAAGACAATTTTGCAGCTGCCAGCAAAAATCTTCATTCTTGTGAAATGAAGCCGGAGTACAGCAAAACCATGACAGGAGACATGGCGGCCTCCGGGTCACGCTCACCCAACTTCTGGAGCAGTTTAGCTGCTGCCTTTTTTCTGCCACAAAGGCCAAATGTCCAGTGAAGTTTTACTGCAAAGTCTCTATTATTATTATTATTATTATTATTATTATTATTATTTAATATATTATAAAAACTAATAATAATATTATTGGTAGTAATAATAATAATAATAATAATAATAATAATAATAATATAATTATTATTATCATTTAATTTATTTTAAAAACTATTAATAGTATTGGTAATAATAATAATAATAATAATAATAATAATAATAATAATAATAATAATATGATCATAATTATTATTATCATAATTTAATATATTATAAGAAACTAATAATAGTATTGGTAATTATTATTATTATTATTATTATTATTATTATTATTATTATTATTATTGTTATTATCATTTAATATATTATAAAAACTAATAGTATTGGTAATAATAATAATAATAATAATAATAATAATAATAATAATAATGAAAATAAAAAGAATAATTATAATTATTATTATTTTATAAAAGATAATAGTAATATTGGTAATAATAATGATAATAATAATGAGAAGAATACTAATGAAAATAAGTAGACTAACTATAATTATTATTATTATTATTATTATTATTATTATTATTATTATATACTACAATTATTACTACTACTATTATTATTATTATTCTTTAATATATTATACAAACTAATAATAATAGTATTGGTAATAATAAATAATAATAATAATAATAATAATAATAATAATTATTATTATCATTTAATATATTATAAAAAACTAATAATAATAATAATTATAATTATTTTTATTTTATAACATATAATAGTAATATTGGTAATATTATTATTAATAATAATAATAATAATAATAATAATAATAACAATAACAATAATGAGATTACTAATGAAAATAAGTAGAATAACTATAATTATTATTATTATATACTACAATTACTATTACTAGTACTACTAGTACTACTACTAATATTATTATTATTAGTTGTAGTGGTAGTAGTAATTGTAGTATATAATAATAATAATAATTTATTATTATTATTATTATTATTATTATTATTATTATTGTTATTATTATATATGATAAAAACTAATAATAGTATTGATAATAATAATATTAATAATAATCATGTAATATATTATAAAAATGAATAATAATAGTATTGATAATAATTATTATCATTTAATATATTATAAAAAATAATATAGTATTGGTAATAATTATTATTATTATTATTTTATAAAATATAATAGTACTATTGGTAATATTATTATTATTATTATTATTATTATTATTATTAATAACAATGAGAAGAATACTAATAAAAATAAGTAGATCAACTATTATTATTATTATTATAATATACTACTAATTATTATTATTATTATTATTATTATTATTAGTAGTAGTAGTAGTAGTAGTAGTAGTAGTAGTAGTAGTAGTAGTAGTAGTAGTAGTAGTAGTATATAATAATAATAATTATAGTTATTCTACTTATTTTCCTTAGTATTCTTCTCATTGTTATTATTATTATTATTATTATTATTATTATTAACTATTATTATTATTGTTATTTCATATATTATAAAAGCTAATAATAATAGTAATATTGGTAGTAATATAATAATAATAATAATAATAATAATAATAATAATAATAATACAATGGCAAATAATAACAATACAAAGTAATCATATATTATAAATATAATAATAATATATTATTATTATTATTATTATTATTATTATTATTATTATTATTATTTTTGTTGTTGTTGTTGCCAGTATTGCTATTATGAATAATAATAATAATAATAATAATTACTGAATATTATTATATTACTCTTATTTATATTGTAAATAATAGTAGTAACAGTAATAATAACAGCAAATAATACTATTAATTGTTATTAATTTAATAATATTGTCATTATTTTATTATTTATTATTATTATTATTATTATTATTATTATTATTATTTAGTCTTCTATGTGGCATAATAATATATGATTTATCTTTAATTAACATTAGTCGGATTATGCAATGAACCAATTCTAAAAAGTTGCAAATAGCTGATAAACTTTTTAAAGTATTATTGCAACATATAGAACAAGCAATCAAATGATTGCAGGTTCACGCCCTCTGAGGGGATTAAAAATAAAATAAGTACCGTATTTTTCGGACTATAAGACGCACCGGACTATAAGACGCACCCTGGTTTTAGAGGAGGAAAATGGGAAAATAAAACTTTAAGCAAAAAATGTGGTCATGACACACTGTTATAGGGCGAGGATCTGCTGCTGACACTGTTATGGGGGTAATGTCCCCAAATTCTCTACTAAGGTACCCCATCCTGGTAATGATCCTCCTGCCTTGTATATGATCCTGCTATAAACCCCCATCCAGCGTGTTCACATGCCCCCCCCCCATCCAGCGTGTTCACATGCCCCCCCCATCCAGCGTGTTCACATGCCCCCCCCCCATCCAGCGTGTTCACATGCCCCCCCCCCCCATCCAGCGTGTTCACATGCCCCCCCCCCATCCAGCGTGTTCACATGCCCCCCCCCCCATCCAGCCTGTTCACATGCCCCCCCCCATCCAGCCTGTTCACATGCCCCCCCCCATCCAGCCTGTTCACATGCCCCCCCCCATCCAGCGTGTTCACATGCCCCCCCCCATCCAGCGTGTTCACATGCCCCCCCCCCATCCAGCCTGTTCACATGCCCCCCCCCCCCATCCAGCCTGTTCACATGCCCCCCCCCCCCATCCAGCCTGTTCACATGCCCCCCCCCCCCCATCCAGCCTGTTCACATGCCCCCCCCCCCATCCAGCCTGTTCACATGCCCCCCCCCCCCCCCATCCAGCCTGTTCACATGCCCCCCCCCCCATCCAGCCTGTTCACATGCCCCCCCCCCCATCCAGCCTGTTCACATGCCCCCCCCCCATCCAGCCTGTTCACATGCCCCCCCCCCCATCCAGCCTGTTCACATGCCGCCCCCCCCCCCATCCAGCCTGTTCACATGCCGCCCCCCCCCCCATCCAGCCTGCTCATATACTCCCCCATCCTGCCTGCTCATATACTCCCATCGTGCTCATATACCATCCTGGTATATGGCCTGTATCCTATAGCACAGAGAAAAAAATAAACGTTTATACTCACTCACCTTTTCCTCACTCCCTGCAGCACCGATCATCTTCCTCTCTGCACCACTGACCTGTGTGTTTGTGTGTGGAGCCGTTCCCCTGCTGCATCGCGATGTCTTCCTGTCTGTGCCGATCAGCTGACCGGCACAGATCAGCTGACCAGCACAGACAGGAAGACATCGCGTGCAGCAGGGGGACGACTCCACACACGGGGACGGGTGAGTGTACTGATTTACTGCACCCCGCGCTGGTAATGACGCGCGGGGGGCAGTGAATACAGCCGCACATGATCACTCCAGGCTGTAATTGCCAGAGGTGATCATGCGGCCGGCTCTTTACTATGCGCGCGTCCCCGCTCATCCTTCCGCCCACCTGTCAGTGCCAGCTTCAGCGCTGAGAGATGGTCGGGAGGATGTAATGGGCGGGCCCACGTGGTCACGAGCAGGCGCTGCTGCTGCCTGCTCGTGCCCCCGATGACCTGCAGCACCCTCATTCCCAGCCGCAGCCCTATAGTCAGACCATAAGACGCACCCCCAACTTTCCCCCAACATTTGGGGGGAAAAAAGTGCGTCTTATGGTCCGAAAAATACGGTATATCTTATATAAAAATATTTTTATTATCATGAAAAAGAAAATAAAACAAAAAAATATGTAAAAGTTTGATTCCATGATTCCAAATTATAAAATTAATTAACCTGTATGGTAAATAATACAGAGGAGAGAAAAATATTAAATAAAAATATTAAATAAAAAATCCAGAATTCCCTGAAAAAATGCATATGCAATAGAAATAAACTCTAAGGCTCGATGGACAAAAAACTCTTCACACGGCTCCAGAAAAACAGAAAAATAAAAAGTTACGGGTTTCAAAAATTGTAACATATAAAACTGTTTCACATAAAAGTTTTGATTTTGTTTTTAACCACTAAATTATAAGAAGTTTTATAGGTTTGGTATCGCTGTAATTATTACTGAGCTGGAGAATCATGTTGTCAGGTTATTTTTTACCACCTAATGATTCGCCATATAAACAATACAAAAAAAAACAATGGCAGAATTCTGGGGTTTTTTATTACTATTTTACTGCACTTGGAGTTTTTTCTCCTGTTTTTCTGAATATTGCATAGGAAAATAAATGGTGTAATTTAATAATAATAATAATAATAATAATAATAATAATAATAATAATTATTATTATTATTAATAATAATACAACTAGTATTGCAAAAAGCAAGGCTCCATAGGGTTATGTCAATGGAAAGTAGAAAAGTTATTGCTCTTGGAAGAAGAGGAGGAATAAATGAAAGCACTAAAATTAATCTTTGAAGGGTTAAAGTGTACCCTTAGGGGAGAAAAAAAGATCAAAATCAACTCTTCCTATAGAGTTAAGGCATTGATGGTGAAAGTTACATGGACCTAGTCCCCTTCATTCTCCATATTGTCAGGATCTAAGGAAACCTCCAACACCTTGAGAACCTAAGGGGCCTTCATCACTCGCACCCTTTAAGGCTGGTTCTTCTGATCTAGATGCTTTGAACCATTGCGTAGGTGGAAGTAAAGGAGTCCCCATCATTTACCTTTCAATCTTACGTAATTAGTGGTGGTCTCTTTTCATGGGAATCAAAGTGAGACCACCCAGAAGAGTTCTGTACTGTTCAATGCAAAAGTAGAAAAACACAGTAATGGCTATTTTTGGATATGTGCCTGAATGTCACGTGTTCAAGCTGACAGGCTTCTGACACACTACAAAAACACCACAAACAATGGGGGGGGGGGGGGGGGCACTGGTGGCACTTTAACAACAGTGGACCCTACACCTAGGGAGAGGGGTGAGGGAGCCCCTCCTGAACTCACCTCAAGCTGTTAACTGAGCTCCCTAGCATCCCTATATGGAAACACCCTGGCTAGGGAAATGGCCTGCGGGAGACACTAGTCCCACCACTGTACTAATAAACACGGAGGGAAAGGAAAGACAGACAGGGGGAAATACAGACAGATACAAACACTAAACTTCACAGCAGCAGACAGACTACAAAGTTGTAGATGAATGGGCACAAGACAATTCCTCAGCAGCTCCTTCCACACGATGGCCAGAATAGAATAAATTCTAACAGCAGCAAGAACTGTTGGGAAAACTCCACTATTTAAAGATAAATGGGCATGGGCTCAAAGTAGCCACAGCTGACCGGCACTGCTATGAGCTGACATTAACTCATGAAGATTCTGGATGAAGATGGTAGGCTCCAGTCATAAGGCTGTCACCAGACTCAAGCAGGAAGACAACTGTGACACTGTTACAGGATATCAGGTGATGAGATGAGATCTCTCACCACATTATTTTTTATTCAGGCACTTCTACCATCTTTAGTCCAGCTCTGGTTCTGGAGATCCATGGTGTCTCCAGCCTTGAGGCCACTAATATAAGCTCCCTAAAATTTTGGGCACATTCTTTGCATCCCTTGTTGGATCATCCTTATGTAAATGTACTTTCTCCTTTTGGATAATGCCTATCCCCTAGTCGAAGTTTGCATTAAAAATACAAGCAGTGCTTTACACACCCTCCTCCGGTCCAGCGCTGAGTCTCCTCCTCTTCTCCCTGTGACTATTATTGTCTGCATGGCTAATAGTTATGTTAACAGCGCTGCAGCCAATAAATGAGCACTGAGTTGATGGCACAGCTGCTGAGGTCACTGATTGACTGCCGGACTCTCAATGTGACATGAGCGCTGCAGACAATAACCGATACCAGAGAGGCAATGGAGACAGCGTTGGACCTGGAAAGAGTGAACAAAGCACAGGTTCTTTTAGCCAATTGATTAGGTGTTTTTCAAAGCCATTAAGGAAAGAGAAGACTTTCAAAATCCTTGTATGTATGTGTCCTAAATCCCTATATGTATTTACCGAGGGAAAAGGAACTTCTAGGCTGACCCTAAAGGCCCCGTTACACGCAACGACATCGCTAACGAGATGTCGTTGGGTCACGGAATTCGTGACGCACATTCTGCCTCGTTAGCGACGTCGTTGCATGTGACACCAACGAGCAACCGTTAACGATGGAAAATACTCACCGTATCGTCCATCGTTGACACGTCGTTCCTTTTCAAAATATTGTTGCTGGATCAGGTCGCAGGTTGTTCGTCGTTCCTGCGGCAGCACACATCGCTATGTGGGACACCTCGAGAACGACGAACTACAGCTTACCTGCGACCGCCGGCAATGCGGAAGGAAGGAGGTGGGCGGGATGTTCGGCCTGCTCATCTCTGCCCCTCCGCTTCTATTGGGCAGCCGCTTAAAAAAGGAGGCGGTTTGCCGGCAACAGCAATGTCACTCATCAGGTAAGTCCGTGTGACAGGTCCGAGTGATGTTGTGCGCCACGGGCAGCGATTTGCTTGTGACGCACAACCGACGGGGGCAGGTACGCATGCTAGCGATATCGATAGAGATATCGCTGCGTGTAACGGGGCCTTTAGACTGGGGCCCCTGCGCTGTCTCTTATCTCGAAGGTAGGCTCAATGGTAGCCAGGTTCGAGCCCCCAGCATGACCCTGTCTCCTGTCCAAGCCCTGATACTATTTTCCCCTCTCCCAGGATGTGGGCCAGAAGCTCAGTAATGAACACATCTCAAATATATGCAGACAAGAGTACACGAAAACTTGTGCACACTGCACTCAAACACAAAGCAGGGACAGTATATGAACTGTGGAGTAACGCAACTAAATAACCACAGGAACCGAGTAAGCAGAAGCTATATCCGGCACTCGACCTTATGAAGGGTGAAGGCTGCTAAGGGATGGTAATCAGCAGCCGTAGCTCCCAGCAGATAATCACAAGCCAGCAGGCATTAACTCCTGCTATACTGGAGGGCAGTAAATCCAAAACCTGCCAACGCCCATGACCGGCTGTGCAACTCAGGGATCCCAGGCGGTTTGTCAGACTCTGCAGTGTGAGCTGATCCTGACGCCATCATCCCACCCAGTGGGTGCAACGCCAACACCGTACGACAATAGTGCTGGTAGAAATGCACCAAACGGGCACCTTGAAAGGCTCCAATAAGAAATCTAGAATGGCTACATTCTGGGGCAGATTTCCTTTATATTGTGCGCCAATTTCTTGCATAAATTATAGATGTTTTATTTGGTGGTCCCTTCATTTGTGCTAAGCAACACACGCTTTTAGGAAAAAAAAAGACTGTAGAGCACCGGGGGAGACAAATAGCGCAAGACTAGGGTCTTATCTTATGAAAAAGGTATAATAATCAGGAAACGTACGCCGCTGAAAAAGTCATGAAAGTCACAACTACTGAAAAAACGTAAAACGGCTGCAGCAGCCTCATGGTGAAATAAATGCTGAACACTGGAGAGAAAGGGTTAATCCACACTGCTGTAGGAATAGAGACCAAGATAGTGAGTTAATATCTAAGCGTTTCGGAGTAAAAACAACTCCTTCTTCAGGACATCCATGATTGCGATTGACCTAAAGAAGGAGTTCTATTTTCTCCGAAACGCGTCGACATTATGTCTCTATCCAGGATCTGCTCCTCTTTCTCTCCATTCCTACGGCAGCATGAATTAACCCCTTCTCTCTAGTTTTCATGGGAAAAAAAGGGTAGAAAAACAAAGGTAGGGTGGTTTTGCACAAAAATATTACATACTGCATAGGAAAACGCAAGCTCACTTTCCAAAGGAACTCAATCTCTCCGGAGCAGGGAAACGTGCTGTTCAGACGTAGTAAACAGCAAACAGAAAAATAAATTCCAGCTCTACAATATGTAGAAAAATGTATTTCGTAGAAAATGTAAGGGTTAATATTCAGACATCAAATGTCATCTACAAAAATCCACACAAAAAAAATGTAGAGCTACATGCATCAGAGGAGAACAATCCTCGGTCGGGAAAATATAACAACTTGTGAAGCCACAATTGTTGCACGGCGCTTCATAATTGCAACAATTGTTTTTCATTCTTCATTGAAATTGATACATTTTGTATTCTTTCTTATCGATTCCAGACACCATATTTTAGTGCCATTGTGATAGAATACAACCCATTTTGTGCTTATAGAAACCATCTTATCTTATAACTGAATGATGTCAGAGAGCTCAGCTAACACTGATGGGCGGGAACGTTTCACATTTCTATACTCACCCCTGTGGTTATTTCTTTGTTTGTGATACTATATGAACTGTCTAAGAAGTTATTCATTTGTTGGTGATACTATATAAACTGTCTGACAAGATATTTCTTTGTTTGTGATACTATATGAACTGTCTGAGGAGTTATTCCTTTGTTTGTGGTACTATATAAACTGTCTGAGAAGTTATTTAATTGTTGGTGATACCATATAAACTGTCTAAGGAGTTATTTCTTTGAGATACTATATAAACTGTCTCAGAAGTTATTTCTTTGTGATACTATTTAAACTGTTTGAGAAGTTATTTCTTTTTGATACTATATGAAATGTCTGAGAAGTTATTTCTTTGTATGTGATGCTATATAAACTGCCTGAGAAGTTATTCATTTGTTGGTGATACTATATAAATTGTCTGACAAGTTATTTCTTTGTTTCTGATACTATACGAACTGTCTGAGGAGTTTTTTGTTTGTTTGTGATACTATAGAAATTGGTCACATGATGTAATAAAGCAGAAAGGGTGTGTGCTGTATTAATTTCCCAAGCGCTTGTAAAACAAATCTTACTAATTTGGAGTACCAATGACTTAACAGGTGTGTATTTCGCTCACACAATGTAGGTGGGAAATTAATAGAAGTAGCCAACAATTTTTTTTTATTTGGCTTTGGGTATGAACAGAGATGGAAAAAAAGTAGAAGTTATCACTTCTATGGCCAGTTTTGGACCATTAATACAGATTATTCTGCTTATTCCCGGACAAGACTTTTATGCTAATTTCTAACATTTATCTTTTTTTTTTTTTGTTCCATGACCCAATTTACATTTTTATGAGCTCCTTAATCTGCAAAATTTAAATAAAATACAGTAATTCCTCTTCTTTTAAGTGAAGCGAGAGGGAATTGTTGTGTTCCGTTGCCTATTCTGTTATATCAGAGCTATGTAACAGGTTTTTTTTCAGCGCTAATATCTTATAATTAGATTGTTCACGCCGCGTCTTGACTATAAGTTTGTAGTAGACTCATTAATATTTCAAAGATGGTAAAGTAAATCTGTCAGAGAGATGCCTAAGATCCTTGATATTTTTATACTAGCGCAAAAAGGATTTGCTTGGTTATGGTTACATTAAACGCGGAGGCGGTGACCTTTGTAGTTACAATTGGTATTTAAGTCTTAAGGTGCCCAGCATCAGGAAATCTTTGTCAATGGCGAACAGCATCTGTCTGATTATCCAATAATGTCTCCTAGTGGGGACAAAAAAAATCACACATGTTGCTCCCAAAAAAACATGTTCTTCCCTATCCAGAAAATAACTTACTAATTTCAAATTGTTTCCCTGATGGGGATATAGTAATTCAATTCTCAGAGCCCTGGAGCCCCAAGAATGTGACTTTGTGTTCCAGACTTCTGCTCCATTCATTGTCTATGCAGCATTAGGATATTTCAGCCAGTCCTATAGACAATGAAATAGAGGACACCTCCACTCTATTCTGAATGGGGCTACAGAGCCACATTCTGAGGGTCCTAAAATCCCAAGAACGGGTCTCTGCATTCACAACCTCTACTCCATTCATTGTCTATGGGACTGCTAATGCAACACTTATCTATTTCCGTCAGTCTGATAGACAATGACATGTGCACATCCACTTTATTCTGGACCGGACTGCAGATTCCATATTCTCAGGGTCCTGAAATCCCAAGAATGTTTCTCTGCATTCACAACCTCCTCTCCATTCATTGTCTATGGGACTGCTAATGCAGCACTTAGCTATTTCCGACAGTCCCATAGTTGATGACATGTGCACATCCACTCTATTCTGGACCGACTGTAGATTCCATATTCTCAGGGTCCTAAAATGCCAAGAATGGGGCTCTTCATTCACAACCTCCACTCCAGTCATTGTCTATGGGACTACTAATGCAGCACTTAGCTATTTACGACAGTCCAATAGATGATGACATGTGCACATCCACTTTGTTCTGGACCGGACTGCAGATCCACATTTTCAGGGTCTTGAAATCCCAAGAACCGGGCTCTGCATTCACAACCTTCACTCCAGTCATTGTCTATGCAGCACTAGGATATTTCCGTCAGTCCCATAGACAATAAAAGGATTGGAAGCTACACCCCCACTGTATTCTGAATGGGACTGCAGATTCCCATACACAGGGCACTGAAATCCCAAGACTAGGGTTCTGCATTGACAGCCCTTACCCCATTCATTGTCTATGGAACTGTTGAGTGAACACTTAGTTATCTCTGTCAGTCCCATAGACAATGATATGCACACCTCCACTCTGGACTGGACTGCAGATCCAGATTCTCAGGGCCCTGAAATCCCAAGAACGAGGCTCTGCATTCACAACCTCTACCCTATTCATTGTCTATGAGACTGCTAATACAGCATGTTGCTATTTCCGTCAGTCCCAAAGACAATGACAAGCACAAATCCATTCTTTTATATATAGTACTGCTGTGCCCCATTCTCTAGTTTCTAGAGCCCCAATTTTCGGATTCACAGTGGTCAGACTCAATTTTTAATAAACACTTTAGATTCACAGATACTTTCATTTGCTTTTCACAAACTTTATTAAAGACTACAATGGCCACATACACACATTTAGCATAAACATCTCCTGAGTAACTCAAAATACTTTTTTTTCTTGAGTCAAGAAGAAATTAAAGGAGGGAGAACATCTGTAAATTAAGAAGGGTATGTATACTTTAAAGGAGTTGTCCACTACTGGGATAGGCCATTATCAATCATGATATTTCCCCTATGTAAAATAATAGCAACTATATTCACTATTGATACGGTGCCGATTCTGAGACATCTGCGCCTGAACTTACCTCTGTAGTTTATCAGCAGTGGCCTAGAGAAGGAGCGCAGCACTTACAAACTCTTTGCTACAAAGATTGTAAGTACTGCTCTGAAGCTGTCCAAATTGCTGCATCCACCAGCATCAGTGTCTCTGCCATCCTCTGATGCTACAGAGGTAAAACTGCCTCTGACATTGACATGGCACAGCTCAGGCCGACAGATCAACTGAACCGTACATCCGAAATTTAAAATCATCATGAGCACACCACCCACCAATCAGAAAGCCTGAAAGGCTGGAAGCAGTGGCGTGACTGGAGTCCAATAGTTTGCAAAATTTGTACTTGGGTTTCCCCTCACATGTTGGGCAGAGGTATGGGCCTTTGTAGCATTCTAAATCCTTCAAAGACTTGTGTTGCCCTGCCATCCCCCTTTATTATTTATTATATAGTAATGTCCCTAAACCTGGCATATATGTCCCCCATACTGATAAATATATTTCCCATCCTGGTAAATATGTCCCTCATCCTGGTATATAGCTCCCTCACCCTGGAATATATATCCCCCATCTTGGTACATATGTCCCTCATCCTTGGCTCTATCTTGGTAAATATGTCCGCCATCCTGGTAAATATGTCCACCATCCTGGTAAATATGTCCACCATCCTGGTACATATGTCCCTCATAGTTGGCCCTATGTTGGTAAATATGTCCCCCATCCTGGTAAATATGCCCCCCATCCTGGTAAATATGCCCCCCAGCCTGGTAAATATGTCCCCATATCCTGGTAAATATGTCCCCCATCCTGGTATAGATGTCCCCATATCCTGGTAAATATGTCCCCCTTCCTGGTACATCTGTCCCTCATCCTTGGCTCTATCTTGGTAAATATGTCCCCCATCCTGGTAAATATGCCCCCCATCCTGTTAAATATGTCCCCCATCCTGATTAATATGTCCCCAAATCCTGGTAAATATGTCCCCCATCCTGGTAAATATGCCCCCCATCCTGTTAAATATGTCCCCCATCCTGGTTAATATGTCCCCAAATCCTGGTAAATATGTCCCCCGTCCTGGTAAATATGACCATCATCATTGGCCCACTCTTGGTAAATATGTCCCCCATACTGGTAAATATGCCCCCCATCCTGGTAAATATGTCCCCATATCCTGGTAAATATGTCCCCATATAGTGGTAAATATGTCCCCATATCCTGGTAAATATGACCATCATCATTGGCCCACTCTTGGTAAATATGTCCCCATACTGCTAAATATGCCCCCCATCCTGGTAAATATGTCCCCATATCCTGGTAAATATGTCCCCATATCCTGGTAAATATGTCCCCCATCCTGGTAAGTATGACCCTCATCATTGGCCCAATCTTGGTAAATATGTCCCCATACTGCTAAATATGTCCCCATATCCTAATGAATATGCCCCCCATCCTGGTAAATATGTCCCCATATCCTGGTAAATATGTCCCCATATCCTGGTAAATATGTCCCCATATCCTGGTAAATATGTCCCCATATCCTGGTAAATGCCCCCCATCCTGGCACATATGTCCCCATCATTGGCCTTATCTTGGCAAATATTTCCCCCATTCTAGTAAATATGTCCCCCAACCTGATATAGATGTTCGCCATTTTGCCTCTAACTCAAAACCCCCAAAAAACCCATTATACTCACTTTCCCCACTTCCAACATCACGGAGCATCAACCTCTTTAACCGGTGCATTATCTGGCGGCTGACATTGTGTGCCTGCTTTGCCGATGCATGGTGTCATTGCGGTGCCAATGCCTGGTACATTGACGTCACCTTCTGGTCTCGTTGTATCGCAGTGCTGGGACCTGATGGGTCTCTGCACCACAATGCATGTCAGCAGGATGTGCATCCTCCACCCTCGGGCCCAGTCACGGTGGTGATCTCCATGACCGTGATTGTGAGAGCCCTTCCTGGACCACTGACCTTCTGAAGATAGAAGATTAGACAACCTCTTGGCTCTGCTTTACCTAAACCTTCCAAAGGGTTTCTATTGTCTATTGTCCACATTTCTGATTTCCTAATTAGAGGGCAGGATGAGGATCTCTCAGTTTAACAATGCTCCGAGATCTGGACCTAGAAAGTCTCCATATGCCGAGATCTTTGTAGCTTCCACCATCAATCACCATTACGTTCTCTCCTATTTCTCTGTAACAATGGGAAATAACATGACGTTGAATCTCCGGCATTTGACAAGCTTTATGTTACCAATCATCCATTGTCAGAGTTCACCTCTACTCCATGTGCATGCACCAGAGATGAGCCCAACATCCGATGATAAAGCCGACTCAGCCGATGACCAGTGAGACCTGTGCAAGCCGTTCCGGAGGAAGTTGTCCATCGTTGGAGAGAGGAAGATGTTACAATGCATTCACTTTTAAGATCTGACTATTATTTGATGTTGATTTTTTGAGAAGATTGCGTTTTTCCCAGAAATAATTCATCTGATGTACCACGGGGTGACATGTCTTGTCAAGTCGGATCAGTCAGATTGTGTTACCTGACGGATGTAACACGTTGTGACTGATTTAACCTGACATAATGCTGAATCGTAATAGGATTTGTCAGCAGGGAGGTGGATTCTTCAGCTTCTGCACTTGCTTTTAGCTTGCTTACCTGTGGGGAAAAGGACGAGCGCATTTAATCTGCCTGAGTGTCCCTTTGGCATTGCGTAGCAGGTTGTGTAGTCAATAGGTTATAATGCAATAAGTTCCTCATTGTTCTTGCTGACTACTTACGCTGTAAGGATCCTGGCTTTAAGCATAGTGGACACGACCGGAACCAGCTGAGATGATGCTTACAAGCTTCGCACTGAAAGCAGACTTTTAGGGGAGCTGCTGATAATGTAACTCCAGCTGTGCCGTACAACTCACTTCTACATTGGGTTCACGTAGGGATATGCTGCCTGGTTCTGCAGGATTCACAGATGCTTAAAACACAATATTGCAAAAGTACATGTGGAATTTTGTGAAATAATCAGGTCTTTCTTCAATATAATGTAAAAGCCAAAGACGTACTAATGCCCACCATGAAGACCTGGCTGTGGACTAAAAACTATTGGACCAATGGTCGGAGAGCAAAGCCCACAGCTCTAAGGCTATGTGCACACGGTGCGTTTTTCTCGGCGTTTTTGCGCGTTTTTCGGGTGCGTTTTTGGCCTCAAAACTGCATGACTTTGCTTCCCCAGCAAAGTCTATGAGTTTTCATTTTTGCTGTCCCCACACAGCGTTTTTTTTCAGCTGCGTTTTTGTGGTGACCACAAAAACGCAGCATGTCAATTATTCCCGCGTTTTTCACTGCGCTTTTCATCCATTGAGTTCAATGGGATGTTGAAAGACGCAATGAGAAACGCAAATAGCTGCGTTTTGGTGCGTTTCTAAGACCAAAAACGCAGCTATAAGCGCAGGAGGTGGGTAGTAAAGTGACGTGTACAGGAATAGGATTCCTTCTGTCAGTATAGACAGAAGCATGAATCCTCCCGGTACCGTCACCGCCGCATCCATCTCCCGTCCTGTGCATGTATGCTGCCGTGCGGCGCCATGTACAGGCAGGAGGTGGAAGCGGCTGCGAAAACAAAAGTTAACAGTAGAATAAAAAAAAAAAAAGTTATACTCACCTGTCTGCAGCCTCGCGGTGCCATGCCCGCTCCCAGCTCCTGTCACGGTATCGCCGCTCCCGCTCCGGCTGTGTGCAGTCTCCCCGGGGCAGGACCTTGCTTGCAGGACCTGGCGATGGATCACCTGATGCAGTCACCTGACGCATCAGCTGATCGAGTCTCGGGCTGACGCGGGCGCCCGGCCGGTATCAGCGGATGCGTCAGGAGACTTCATCCCTGATTACCGGCAGCTGCTGCAGCGATCGGACAGGATCAGACTCCCGCCCCATCGCTCCGGGAGCTGCCGGTAATCGGTAATCAGCACATAAGTGAGTAATATTATATTTTTTTTTTTTTTGCACTGATGCATCTGCTGATTGTATAACCGGCTTTTATACAATCAGCTGATGTGTGATGGGATTCAGGCACTTGATCCTGACACATCATCTGATCGCTCTGCCTTCCAGCAAACCGATCAGATGATATTGGATCCGGATTGGACGGCGCGGGACCCTGACCCAGGATTACTGCGGAGGGGGGTTTATCTCAATAAAGATGGAGTCACTAATTGTGTTGTGTTTTATTTCTAATAAAAATATTTTTCTGTGTTGTGTTTTTTTTTTATCTTTACTAGAAATTCATGGTGGCCATGTCTAATATTGGCGTGACACCATGAATTTCGGGCTTAGGGCTAGCTGATAATATACAGCTAGCCCTAACTCCATTATTACCTGGCTAGCCACCCGGCATCAGGGCAGCCGGAAGAGTTGGATACAGCGCCAGAAGATGGCGCTTCTATGAAAGCGCCATTTTCTGGGGTGGCTGCGGGACTGCAATTCACAGCGGGGGTGCCCAGAAAGCATGGGCACCCTGCACTGTGGATTCCAATCCCCAGCTGCCTAGTTGTACCCGGCTGGACTCAAAAATGGGGCGAAGCTCACGTCATTTTTTTTTAAAATTATTTCATGAAATTCATGAAATAATTTAAAAAAAAAGGGCTTCCCTATATTTTTGGTTCCCAGCCGGGTACAAATAGGCAGCTGGGGGTTGGGGGCAGCCCGTACCTGCCTGCTGTACCCGGCTAGCATACAAAAATATGGCGAAGCCCACGTCATTTTTTTTTGGGGGGGGGGGGCAAAAAACTCCTGCATACAGTCCTGGAAGGAGGATGCTGAGCCTTGTAGTTCGACAGCTGCTGTCTGCTCTCCTGCATACACTATTGGATGGAGGATGCTGAGCCTTGTAGTTCGACAGCTGCTGTCTGCTCTCCTGCATACACTATTGGATCGAGGATGCTGAGCCTTGTAGTTCTGCAGCTGTCTGCTCTTCTGCATACACTAGTGGAGAATGAAGAACACATTGAAGAAGGAAATGACATCAGACCTTTTTTTTTTTGTTCACTGATAAAAAACGCATAAGGACGCAGTGAGCAAAAACGCAGCAAAACGCAGCAAAAAAACGCACCAAATCGCGACAAAACGCGTGCGTTTTTTGCCGCGTTTTTTCGACGCAGGTGCGTTTTTGTGCGTTTTTAGCGGCCAAAAACGCACAAAAACGCAGCGTCAAAAAGACGCAGTGTGTGCACATAGCCTAAGGGATTTATACTTTTTCCAGAATGCAGTACCAATCATGTCAATATTATTGTTGTGTTTTATTAGAGATTGTTTGCTCATCAGTTTAAGGTGCACAATTTAAAGGGGGAAGGGGTTGTAAAGGTGTGTATTCTAGTTGGCCTCTATGGACTCTAATGTAATCAGTAGATGGGGGGCTGTATGTCTATTATTCCCCTCTGCAGGGGGTCCCCATCAGGTTTCTCTTACATGATAGTCTTCAATATAACGTAAACGCCAAAGACATACTATGCCCACCGTGAAGAGCTGGCTGTGGACTAAAAACCTATTGAACCAATGGTCGGAGAGCAAAGCTCACAGATCTAAGGGATTTATACTTTTTCCAGAATGGAGCACCAATCATGTCAATATTATTGTTGTGTTTTATTAGAGATTGCTTGCTTGTCAGTTTAAGGTGCACAATATAAAGGGGGAAGGGGTTGTAAAGGTGTGTATTCTAGTTGGCCTCCATGGACTCTAATATAATCAGTAGATGGGGGCTGTATGTCTATTATTTCCCTTTGCAGGGGGTCCCCATAAGGTTTCTCTTGCATGATAGTCTTCAATATAACGTAATTCTTTAATTAGTATGCATTTTCTGTCTGAGAACCCTGCCCCACCCATAGCCATGTGTCTTATTTCACATATATAGCTTGGTCCTTTGCTTCCCATACAGAGCAAGTTTTTAACTGCAGGTGAGGTTACACATAGGTTAGGGACCCCAAAAATAGAGATTACCTTGGCGTTTGGTATTGGGGCTCCTTTGCATTGATCAATACAATGGCTAAACATCTCTCATTCCTATTATTCATAGCAGTTATGCACATACAATTTTCATGCTTTTCACTTTTTTCAGATAGTCCATTGTATTTTTCAGTCTAGCATTCCCGTAGCAATTCTGATTTCATTATTACCCTATACATTGTGACTCTTTATCCTATTGTTCAATATAACGTAAACGCCGAAGACATACTAAAGTTCACCGGGAGAGCTTCCTGTGGACTAAAGACTATTGGATCAATGATCATAGAGCAGAGCCTACTTTTTCTAGCACAGAGCATCAGTTATGCCAAAATTATCGTTGTGTTTTGTTAGCGATTATTTGCTTGTCAATTTAAGGTACACAATTTGAAGGAG
>NC_134362.1:20670975-20760975 GCF_048569485.1 Anomaloglossus baeobatrachus
AATGCACCTTCAATGAGTTCAACTCACCAGACCACTGAGATGGTCACACAATGCACCTCCAACTATGTCCTGATCCAGTCACATTACACCTGAGGACAATCACAGGCCTGAATTATCAGGTGACCAAAGAATACAATGTCATCACTTCCGATTCCAAGAAAGACCACTTGACATCCTCTGCTTTACTCCATACTTTGGTGACCGACAACTGGAATGAGTTGGCACTCAATTTGTCACACAATCCATCTCCAACTATGTCTTATCCAGTCACATTACACCTGAGGTCAATCACAGGCTTGATATATCAGGTGACGAAAGAAGAGACTGTCATCCCTTCCGTTCTTAGGGGAGACCCCTTGATGTGCTCTTCTTCAGTCCTATTTTTTGGTCACTATCGACTGGAATGAGTCATCAATCAAAGCCCTCCTAGTGATATCTGATTCCAGTCAACTAACTACGCCAAGACTGAAAGTAATGATGTCCTCTTCTTCTGTCCCATTCTTTGGTCTCTGGTGACTGTAATGAGACATCGTCCATTGCACCTCCAATCATGTACTGCTCTAGATACATTGCCTTCAAAGTCAATCACAAGCCTCAGCTGTCAGACAAGTAAAGAACAAAATGCCATCACTTCCAAGGGAGACCACCTGACATCCCCTTCTTCACTCCTTACATTGGGCTTCGGCAACTGTAATGAGTTTGCACTCAATCCACCTCCAATGATCTGTAGTTCAAGTTTCCTGACTGCTGAGGTAGTCTCTACCGTGACTGGAAGTAATGATGTCAACTTCTTGGGACCCATCCTTTGGTCACTGGGGACTGCAATGGGACATCATCCATTGTATCTCCAATCATGTACTGTTCCACTTACGTTGCCCCCCAAAGTTAATCACAAGCCTCAGCTGTTGGGTGACTAAAGAACAGAATTCCATCACTTCCAGTTCCAGGGAAGACCACTCGACATCCTCTTTTCCACTCCATACTTTGGTCACCGGCAACTGGAATGAGATGGCAGTCATTACACCTCCAATGATGTGCAGATTAAGGCACCTAACTGCTGAGCTGGTCTCTTCCGGGACTCAAAATAATGATGCCACCTACTTGGGTCCCATCCTGGCGACTGTAATGGGACATCATCCATTGCACCTCCAATCATATACTGTTCCAGTTACATTGCCCCCAAATTTAATGACAAGCCTTAGCAGTCAGAGAACTAAGGAACAGAATGCCATTGTTCCCGGTTCCAGCGTAGACCACCTGATCTTTTCTTCACTTCATACTTTGGTCAACGACAACTGAAATGAGATGGCAGTCAATGCACCTCCCATGATGTGCAGTTCAAGTCAACTGACTACTAAGAAGGCCACTACTGGATCTAATGTCCTCTTCTTGCATACTATTTTTTGGTCACTTTGGGTCACCTGTGACTAGAAGAAGATGCCATCCAATTCACCTCCAATGATGTTCAAGTTACCTGACACTAAAGTTGTCAAAATTGTTAGCGATAATGCCCCCTTCACCTTTCACTGACAGGGGGAATGAGATGTCATCCAATGCACCCCCAATGCACCCCCATGATGTCCCATCTTTGTCACTTCACTTGGGTTTTCCATATCATAATGTGTCATCACTGTATAATTCTTCTCGTTACCGGTCTAGGATTTCTTATATTTGATAGGACTGTATCTGAAAATTCTGGAGAATCCCAGCAAATATGAGATAGTTGGGAAGTGGGAATTCTCCAGTTAAATAAATGTGACAGTTCCTTCGTCCAACGATCACGCCGGTAGTAGACAGCTGCCGGACCAATGCCCTGTGAACCTCCTGCCACCTGCAGGCTTCACGGCGCCTCATCTGATCAGAATGCCTGGTGCAATCTCCAGTGCAACATCACTATTTTGGCGCAACACATTCATTATGTCGTGCTGGGCCTTTTAACACTAGAACTACTGAGGTAGTCATTTTGACTACTTTGCACCATGTATTTCTATATAGGTGTCACGAGTCCAGTAGTTCTAGTGTTAATCCAAAAAAGCACTAGTATTATGGTAGATAAGAGGAGTTTTGCAGGTTTCTGACCAGGCGACACGTCACAGCCGTGCTCCAGGGTCCAGCACATTATTTTTCTCATCTACAATAAAATCCATAGACCTAGCTTAAAGGGAATGTGTTATCAGAAAACGACCTATTGTTTAAACCAGGTTTTTGTATTAATTGTATATATATTTTTTTAGTTTGGCAATATTATTCTTTTACTGCTTCCCTTGTGGTGGAGAGGTGGAACTGTGAGGTGGAGAGGTAGAACTGTGGGAAGGAGAGGTGGAACTGTGGGGTGGAGAGGTGGAACTGTGGGGTGGAGAGGTAGAATTGTGGGGTGGAGAGGTAGAATTGTGGGGTGGAGAGGTGGAACTGTGAGTTGGAGAGGTAAAATTGTGGGGTGTAGAGGTGGAACAGTGGGATGGAGAGGTAGAATTGTGGGGTAAAAAGGTGTAACTGTGGGGTGGAGAGGTAGAGTTGTGGGGTAAAGAGGTAAAACTGTGGGGTGGAGAGGTATAACTGTGTGGTGGAGAGGTAGAATTGTGGGGTGGGGAGGTGGAACTGTGGGATAGAGAGGTAGAATTGTGGGGTGGGGAGGTGGAACTGTGGGAAGGAGAGGTGGAACTGTGGGGTGGAGAGGTGGAACTGTGGGGTGGAGAGGTAGAATTGTGGGGTGGAGAGGTAGAATTGTGGGGTGGAGAGGTGGAACTGTGAGTTGGAGAGGTAAAATTGTGGGGTGTAGAGGTGGAACAGTGGGATGGAGAGGTAGAATTGTGGGGTAAAAAGGTGTAACTGTGGGGTGGAGAGGTAGAGTTGTGGGGTAAAGAGGTAAAACTGTGGGGTGGAGAGGTATAACTGTGTGGTGGAGAGGTAGAATTGTGGGGTGGGGAGGTGGAACTGTGGGATAGAGAGGTAGAATTGTGGGGTAGAGGTGGAGCTGTGGGGTGGAGAGGTAGAACTGTGGGGTGGTGATGTGGAACTGTGAGGTGGAGAGTTAGAATTGTGGGGTGGAGAGGTAGAACTGTGGGATAGAGAAGTAGAATTGTCGGGTTGAGGTGGAGCTGTGGGGTGGAGAGGTAGAACTGTGGGGTGGAGAGGTAGAACTGTGGGTAGGGAGAGGTGGAACTGTGAGGTGGAGAGATGGAACTGTGGGATGGATAGGTGTAACTGTGGGGTGGAGAGGTAAAATTGTGGGGTGGGGGGTGGAATTGTGGGGTGGAGAGGTAGAATTGTGATGTGGAGAGGTAGGACTATGGGATCTTGGGTTTATTATCTAATTAGAGAGGTGTTGTCTGTCATTGTAATCCTGCCTCTGGTGATAACGAGCCTGCTGAAAACACTTTCTGAAAGGACAATATTTATTAGTCTTAAAAGCCCCAGCCAGTGTGAAAATCACAAGATAATTTTGCATATTAACAAAGATTGTGATACGAAAAAAAATACCATTGATAGCTGGAATTTAAAGATATGGGGTTCTGGGGAAAAATCTGTAATAACTTCCGCTCCCCTCCAACCACATGACATCCATTATACTGGTTTTGTTATATTTGGCAGTGGAGCCTTCGGGTCCCCCGGGGCACCAGGGTCCGGTATCTCAGCCCCTCTTTAGCTACAATCCCGTGTGTCTCCTGGTATTGTAATTACATGGAATCAATGCAAAGAAAGAAATTGCAAATCCACATTTCGTATTTTTTAATGAGGTTTTCTGACGAGCGTGTATTGGATTTTACCAACAAGTCAGCCTTTTAATAAAGGTATTAAAAAATATAGTCCTAATTCCATTCAGCTCCAAAAAGGGCACATAAAGAGCTGGTGGCATCAATTATGTAGACTGCAGTCTGAAGACATCAGAGCCTATTATAACATGGAGCAGAATGGCCGCGACAAATCTATTACATGTCTGAGCCATAGCGGCTGACAGCCCCGTGCTGCATGTATGAGACACGGCTCTGACACATGACATTTTGCTCTAAATATATTTTGATTTTCGGAATCAGTTTGTGCTATTTAAATGTCACTCATACTTAGTCCGATATCCGGAATCTCGTCTTTATCTCAGCATGGATGCACGTGCATTTAATTAGCGTGGCGACGGAAGGAGCGCCGGTTTTGAAAAAAAAAAAATATGTGGTTACTTTGTGAAAGGGATAGCAAAGGAGGAAAATTGGAAATGTCATATACTGCCTGCTATAGTACAGGATCTGTATGCCTAATACCAGTATGCAAAATATACATATGATGGAAAAATAGGGCAATGACATCACAGATATGACCTATGACATCATCAAGCATCTTATCTGTAATGCCAATGGACTATCCACATCTGATCAGTGCAAGGTCCAACTCCTGTCAATGGCTCTCTAATGATATTCCATTACTTGACTGTTGAAATGGTCTCCAAACTAAGACTAAATTCGCCATGTATAAAGATGTGTCAAGCTCAACCTTCATATTGTCACAATTCCGATGTGCAGTATCGTTCTACTATGCTCTCCTGCAGAGCCGGTATATGTTGCTTATGGCGCAGAGCGTTTTGCAGGATGAAGGCTCTGCTGCTTGTTTCACAGCACTGGGTTTCATACTGGTCCTGGGAGGTGCTCTCGTTCCCGGTGATTGCTCTCCTTCATTAGGGAGCATGTTAGCTCAGGACGCCGCCAGTTGTACTTCCTGGTTACAGTTGTGCTGTTGGCTCCCATGGTGCTCAGTGTTCAGATCTTGGTCTCTCGACTCCAGACTGCTGTTTACCCGTCTCTGCCTGTCCTCCCCTGTTTCTGTTGTGAATTCCCGGCTTCTGACCTCGGACTTTCTCCTGACCATGCAAAACAAGAATGCTGCGGAGACACCATCACATGTTTCTCAACACTGGCAGGAAAACTAGCCAGGTATTTCACCGGGAAGGAACAACCACGGGAAGGCCAGTCTCCAGTCAAGGAAACCGCCTATACCAAAACATGGTATTCATCCACAGACAGCTGTTTCGGGGTATTTGCCCCTCATCAGTGTGGAGTAGGAAACTGGCTAGTGGGAGCAATGCCTAGTAGAAGACTCCGAAACAGCTGTCTGTGGATGGATACCATGTTTTGGTATAGGCAGTTTCCTTGACTGGAGACTGCCCTTCCCGTGGTTGTTCCTTCCCGGTGAAAGACCTGGCTAGTTTCCTGCCAGCGTTGAGAAACATATTATGTTGTCTCCGCGGCATTCTTATTTTGCATATTTTCCCAGGGGGCCTTGTTCTAGTGTCCCTGCGTTGAGAAACACGTGATGGTGTCTCCGCGGTGTTGTATGTTGATCTCCCTGAGGTCAACCATCTTTACCTATGTTTTCTCCTGACCATGTCCCCGCCTGCTTGTTGTATTCTGTACGTACTTTCCTGGAACCCAGACCTTCGGCTTGTATCTTGACCTCGTCTCTGCCTCTTCCCCCTGTACTGTCGTGTCCTCCTGGTTTATGAGCTCAGCTCTACATTTATTGCATGCAAGTAGTGTCTAGTGCCACCTTGTGACAGTCACCACACATATTAGCTTAATTCAGGACTCCAATCAATAATTTATCTCAACATGACCAAAAGAATAACTATTTTTGACCAGCTGCAATACACATGATAACCGCCGGGTGGCCACACATACACATATTTAACATAACTAATAAAGAAAGGTGTAAAAAAACATAGAAAATCATGGCACCAACTGAAATCTATCAGTAAATAGAAAACAATCCTGCCACTTAGTGAAAAATAATATGAGCTTTTTCAACAGATGGACTATAAAAAGTTGTGCCTTTACCAAAGTGCCACACAAGAAACATCTCATGATGGGTAAAACCAGTGAGCTGCCCCAAGACCTTCTCAAAACCTTATTATTGCATAACATACTCGTGGCATTGGTTGCAGAAGAATTTCTAAACTACTGAAGGTTCCAGTGTCTGTAGGGGCCATAATCTTGAAGTAGAAAGAGCATCATTTTCTCATAAACTGGCCATGACCAAGTGCTCACCATCAAAGTTCAAACAAAGGAGTGAAAAGAATTATCAGAAGAGTTATTCAAGTGCTAGGGACCACTTGTGGAGAGCTACAGATAGACCTGGAATCAGCAGGTACAATTGTTTCAGAGAAAACAATAAGTAATGCATTCCCCCTCCATGGCCTGTGTGCACGCTCCTGTATGCACGCTCCTGTATGCATGCTCCTGTATGCACTCTCACCATGCAAGACTCCCCTGCTGAACAAAAAGCAGGTTCAAGAGTGTTTAAAGTTTTCTCCTCAACATTAAGACAAGTCTGTAAAATACTGGGAGAATATAGTCTGGTCAGATTAAAGCAACATTTAACTATTTGGAGGCCATAATACACACCATGTTTGGAGACCAAAATGCAAATCACTCCCAAATCACCAACAACAGAGAAGTGTGGAGGTGGAAACATCATGGTGTGGGGCTGTTTATCAGCATATAGCAATGGAAGACTTCATATCATTGAAGGAAGGATGAATGGACATATGTACAGAGACATTCTTGATAAACTTCTGCTGCCATCTGCCAGGATAATGAAGATGAAACGAGGGAGGACACTTCAGCAAGACAATGACCCCAAACACGCAGCCAAAAATAAATCTGCTAGACTGGCCGAGCCGATCACCAGACCTGAATCTAATAGAAAATGTATGGAAGAAACTAAAGCTCAGAGTTCATAGAAGAAACCAAGACCTGCAGGATGTGAGGTGTGTGTGTGTGTGTGTGTGTGTGTGTGTGTGGTAGAATGGTCTAAATCCCACCTGAGCAATGCAGGAGACTATTGTCTCCATAAAGGAGGTGTCAGTAAGCTTTATCACCAACAAAGGCTTTTGTCCAAAGTATTAAATACATTTCAGTAACATGTTCAATACTTTTTCCCTGTGTCATTTTTCATTATTACACAACTTAATTTATGGAAATCTGTGGATTGATTTCTTTGCCTGTGTGGATTGGATGGGTTGTTACTGACATCTGGTGAGAAATTCATGTCAATACCATCTTTAGAAATATATTTATTTAGAAAATTGGTGAATAGAGATGAGCGGACTAGTTGAAGTTCGGGTTCGTCCAGTTCAGCCAGACTTTAGATAAAGTTGAGTTCTGAACCTGGACTTGACCTGAAGTCCATTGGAAGTCAATGATTGGGCAGTTCGGCTTTCGACCTACTTACTGCCAACCTTAATCAGAACACTTCCCGGACAGGGTGGCCGTGATTTTTATTTTTGGTGCACACTACATCCGATCATGCTGTTGTTACTCCCAGTGGGAGCCGATAAAACACTGCAAGTGGCTCGCACTGGGCCCAGCACCGAGCGTACCCGAGCACCTAGTGTACCCAAGCACAGCGATGCTAGAGTGGTCAGCATACGTAAAGGATCCGAACTCCAAACTCCAAACACTGATTTTCTTGTAAAATCCATGTTCGGTACGAACACCAAACTTTACTCTAAGGGGCACTTTTCACACTACGACATCGCAGGTGCGATGTCTTTGGGGTCAAATCGAAAGTGACGCACATCCGGCGTCGCTGTCTACATCGCAGTATGTGAATCCTTTTACATACGATTAACGAGCGCAAAAGCGTCGTTATTGTATGATCGGTGTAGGGTCCGACATTTCCATAATTTCGCAGCAGCGACAGGTATGATGTAGTTCCTCGTTCCTGCGGCAGCGCACATCGCTGTGTATGAAGCCGCAGGAGCAAGGAACGTCCCCGTACCTGTGTCCCGGCTGCAATGCGGAAGGAAGGAGGTGGGCGGGATGTTTATGTCCCGTTCATCTCCGCCCCTCCGCTCCTATTGGCTGCCTGCCGTGTGACGTTGCTGTGACGCTGCACGACCCGCCCCCTTAGGAAGGAGGCGGTTCGCCGGCCAGAGCAACGTCGCAAGGCAGGTGAGTGCATGTGAAGCTGCCGTAGCGATAATGTTCGCTACACCAGGAATCCCAAGATATCGCTGCTGCGACGGGGGCGGGGACTATCGCGCTCGGCATCGCAGCATCGGTACCCCTTAGGGTTATAAAAGGACAGATAAGTAGATGGATGGATGGATGAATGTATGTGTAGGTGGATGGATAGATAGATGGAGGAATAGGTAGCTGGATGGATGATGGATAGGTAGATGATGGATGGATGGATGAATGAATGGATGGATGGATAGGTGGATGGGTAGGTGGATGCATGGATGGATGGGTAGGTGAATGGATGGGTAGGTGGATGGATGGATGGATGGATGGATGGATGGATAGATAGGTAGATGGATGGGTAGGTGGATGCATGGATGGATAGTTAGGTGGATGAATGGATGGATGGATGATGATAGAGATGGATGGATGGATTAATGGATGGATGGATGGGTAGGTGGATGGATAGATGAATGGATAGGTAAGTGGATATATGGATGAATGGATGGATGATGCATAGGTAGGTGGATGGATGGGTAGGTGGATGCATGGATGGATAGGTAGGTAGGTGGATGGATGGATGAATGTATGGATGGATAGATGGGTAGGTGGATGGCTAGATGGATGGATAGGTAAGTGGATGGATGGGTAGCTGGATGCACGGATGGATGGATGAATGGAGGAATGTATGGATGGATGGATGGGTAGGTGGATAGGTGGATGGATAGATGGATGGATAGGTAAGTGGATGGATGGGTAGGTGGATGGATGGGTTGGTGGATACATGGATGTATGGATGGATAGGTAGGTGGATGCATGGATGGATAGGTAGGTGGATGCATGGATGGATAGGTAGGTGGATGCATAGATGGATAGGTAGGTGGATGGATGGATGGATGGATGAATGGAGGAATGTATGGATGGATGGATGGGTAGGTGGATAGGTGGATGGATAGATGGATGGATAGGTAAGTGGATGGATGGGTAGGTGGATGGATGGGTTGGTGGATACATGGATGTATGGATGTATGGATGGATAGGTGGATGGATAGGTAGGTGGATGCATGGATGGATGCATAGATAAATAGATAGAGGAGAATCCCCTATAATCAAGCTGTAATTATTGTATTTTCCACAGTTTCTTGAGTATTTTGTGTCTGAATCTCTTCCCACCATTCGGAGGATGTTGCATTCTTTAGTGACACTATATATATATACTGTATATAATCAGCACAATATTCGCCATCATCACATTGTAGAACAGCTCGGTGCAGACGGAGATTAAGAAGATGTGGTGCAGCCGTTTTCCTGATGCATGGTGACTGGCGGTGAAAGCTCCGCTGTGCTCACTAGATGGCAGCTGTGCCCCTCAGTGACAAATCCGGATTCCACATGCACAGCTTTACTAATCCTCCCATAGAGCTGGATGTTTTCTCCTATTTCACAGGGAAGGAGTTATTTATGGATTTCCATCCACCCCTTCTATGTGAATTTTTACTCTTGAGGTTGCAAATTCATTCTTTGCAAAAATCAAAGTAAAAGAATTCTGTTTCCAGTGGGTCTTATAGCAGAAGTGGATTTTCCCTGCAGGCATCAGAGGCAGCATTGTTCTCTCTATCATTATAATAATGTGTGCATTTTATGCATCCCGTCCCCAATTATATTTCTTATATAGCACCGATATATTTCATAGTGCGGTACCACCACCATAAGTCATATCAGTCCTTTTCTGCAATGGGGCTTGCAATCTAATTTCTCCATCAGACCCAGTCCACCGGGGTCAATATAAAATGACGCGCCATTACTCTATCAATCTCTTGAGAAAATCGGAGAAATCCACCAAACATTCGGTCTCCGTGAAGATGTGGTCCATGGTTGGGTTTAAACCCAGGAAACTTGTGCTGCATCAGCAAAATATGGTAATATATGGTAACCCAGCTCGATTTTGTTAGGCTATGTTCACACTGCATTTGTGCTGAAATATGTCAGGAAAGCGGGAGGCAAGCAAAATTAATCTGATGCAAATCCAATTTGCTTCAATTTTTCCACCAAAATGTCATTTTTATGCAAATTGCACATGAATCCAGCAAAGAGGTGCCATCCAACAGCTGTTAGGGTTACAAAAAATGAAGTGGAGGCTAAAAAAAGGTAAAAGAAATGACACTCACCCCTCCCCTACCATCACCTTCTCTGCACCGCTGCTTGCCCGACCCTTACAGTTCTTGTCCAGCCTTCATTTACAGAAGGTCCCCAAAAATGCTGACTGGAACCTTCAGTAGTTTAGAAATTCTTCTGCAACCAATGCCTTTAGTATGTTTTGCAAAAATAAGGAAGGTTTTGAGACAGCTCACTGGTTTTACCAATCATGAGATGTTTCTTGTGTGGCACCTTGGTAATTAGGCAACTTTTTTTTTTTTTATAAATTCTTTATTTAATTAGGCAACTTTTTATAGTCCAACAGATCCTATCTGGTCTTTGGTGTCTCTGGTGCCGACTAGGTCATGATGTGAGTAATGAATTATGATGGGACCTGGGAAGAAGACAGAAACCTGCTGTAAATAAAGACTGGACAGGGACTGTGAGGATCGGGCAGGGTTTGAGCACATAGGCAGATAGGGCGATGGCCAGGAAGAGTTGAGTATAATTTTTTAATTTTTAACCATTTCTCAACCCTTTTGAAGTTTGCAAAGTTTTTTTTTTTTAACCTTACATTTATAGTGCCATAGAATGTCTCCAGATCCAGAGTATGATAAGGCAAAGTCAATTTGTGCCATATTAATTCAATACAAATCAAATTTCCCTTGGAAACTTCAAGCAAATTTGCTAATTTGAAATTTTGTCAGATTCGTTCATCCTTAGTCAGGAGCTTTTCCTGATCTGTGGGTCCTCATATACAAGATGAAAGCAAAAGCCGTCTTTGCAATGCAAGACGAATGCTTAGTCGTTCATCGAGACTGTGGTCACAACCCGGCCATATCTCCTGAGTAGAGATGAGCGGTGTTCGAATCGAACTGTTCGCCAATCTCAAATTCGACCTGTTTTAGGCGATGTTCAAGTCGTTCGACGAACGCGAACAAAAATTAGCTTCAAGTTCGACAGTTCGAGGTTATGTTCGATAACGGTTCGATCACCAAAAGCGTAACTGGCTTTTCACAGTCATACTGTCATTCAATATTAATACAGTGGAACCTTGGTTATCGAGAACAATCCGTTCTGGGACTCTGCTTGTTAACCAAGTTACTCATTCAGCAAAGCAAGATTTCCCATAGGAAATCATTGGAATGTAGACAATTCGTTCCACAACTTGTTAAATGTCCCATCCTGGTCCCCTATTGTGCCATTCCACACATGCACAAACACACACAAACATATACACACACACATATTATGCTCACCTTACCTTCCGTCCCATCGCCGACCTCCTGGGACTTGCAGTTCGTCGGTACAAGATGTGTATCGGGTAACCATCGCGACCGATGCCGGAACATCCGCTGACAGAGCGCTGACGTCAAAGGTAGGAGCCGCTTGTCTCTGATTGGCCAGCGCGCTGCCTTTGAGTAGCGTCTGACAGAGGAAGTTCCTCCCTCATCGCGATGATAACCTGATACACATCCTCTAGCGGCAAACTACGTGTATCGGGTAACCATAGCGACAAGGGAGGAACTTCCCCTGTCAGACACTACTCAAAGGCAGCGTGCTGGCCAATCAGAGGCAAGCAGCTCCTGCCTTTGACATCAGCGCTCTGTCAGCAGACGTTCCGGCATCGGTCGCGATGGTTACCCGATACACATCTTGTACCGGCGAACTGCAAGTCCCAGGATGCCGGCGATGGAACGGAAGGTAAGGTGAGCATAATATGTGTGTGTGCATGTATGTTTGTGTATGTTTGTATGTGTTTGTGTTTGCCTGCCATTGTTTTCAATGGTGTTCGAAGGTGTTCGAAAGTGTTCGACGAACCGAACCGAACTCGAACTCTAGAATGATGGCTCATCTTTACTCTTAAGAATAATGGCCATCAATGCAGTATGCACTTGGCCTGATCTCTGTTTTTGCAGGGGATGACTAAATGATCGTAGCGCTTTATGCCAAGACTTATCTCATCGCTCACTATGCATTGTAGATGTTACTTACTAAAGTGTGACTCTTATCTCAATATCTTGTCTTATTCTTATATACCAAAGGTTGTCTATACCTATTATCCTAACTACTAACAACTAATCTCATATCGGTGGGGGACCGACACCTCACAGCCATTACCAGGTTGGTGAAGTAGATAGTATACACACCTGGAACATCAGTGCTCTGAGCACTGATGCACAATGCCACCTGCCATGGAGTTGGATGTGGACCCCTGACCTCTTGGGCCCCTATGCGGCCACACAGGTTGCACCAATAATATGTCCGCTCCTGCCTTCATTAAAAAACATTACAAAAACGGCCACCTCTCTCCTAAAGTCTAAGAGATCCATATAGAGTCTTCTCAAAGGCTGCCGTCTGGTAGAATGGCTCATACTGTACACGGCACGGCTCTTTACCATTTACCCTTCCAACTCTTTGATAGAGATGAGCGAACCTCTGAAGGCTCGAGTTCGGTTCGGTTCATCGAACGGAGGCTCCGTTCAACGAACGTTCGACGAACCGTTCGACGAACCTCTCGAACCCCATTGAAACCAATGGGAGGCAAACAGAGACACATAAAAACACATTATAAATGTACACATACAGTTAATAAACATTGCCATTACACTTACAGGTCCCCGCGACGCGTCCTGCGCTTTGTCTCCCACCGCTTTTCCTTCCGATAATCGCTGCGTCCTCCCGGTAACCATCACTGATGATAGGACTTATCATGACGTCAAAATAGCATGTGACCAGTCACGTGTCTATTATCTCATTGGCTACTCACTGGTTACATGGCTAGACGTCATGCTAGGTCTTGTCATTGCATCTCTCCAGTACGTGGTGATCGTTCCAGCATCTCCGTTTACCGGCAAAATGCTCTGGCACATGGTCGGCTTCAACGTTCTGCTTCCCCATTCTGTTATTCACCGGCTACCACAGCCAGTCAATAACGGAGATCACCGTTGCTATAGCAACCCACCTGTCAGCGGTGACGTCACCGCTTACAGCCTGCAGCCTCTGCTCACTCACTGAGTGAATAGACTGCACGGGGAGCAGCAGCGTCTTCCTCCCATGCAGCGCTGTCTGATGTAGCAGAGCTGCATGGGTCGAAGGAGAAAGAAGACAGAAGACCATGGATCGTGGAGAGCTGACAGGGAGTAATAAACATGGAGTCTCTAAGTGTGTCTGTATATTTATTTCTATTAAAGTATTTTTTCTCTCTGTGGTGTCTTTTTTTTTTAACCCTTTTTTGGAGAGTCTTAATGGCCGGGTAAAACTTGCCTGACATTAAGAATCTCTGACTTAATACTAGCTAGTAAAACAAAGCTAGTATTAACTCAATATTACCCAGCAAGCCACCTGGCTCAGGGCTGCTGGAAGAGTTGGATACAGCACCAGATGATGGCGCTTCAATGAAAGCGCCATTTTCTGGGGCGGCTGCGACTGCAATTTTCAGCGGAGGGGCCCAGAAAGCTCAGGCCAACCTGTGCTGTGGATTCCAATCCCCAGCTGTCTAGTTGTACCTGGCTGGACACAAAAATGTGGTGAAGCTCATGTCGATTTTTTTTTTAATTATTTCATGAAAGTTATGAAATAATTAAAAAAAGGGCTTCCCTATTTTTTTGTTCCCAGATGGGTACAAATAGGCAGCTAGGCGTTGGAGGCAGCCGTACCTGCCTGCTGTACCTGGCTAGCATACAGAAATATGGCGAAGACCACATCATTTTTTTTGGTGGGCAAAAATCTCCTGCATACAGTCCTGCATGGAGTATGCTGAGTCTTGTAGTTCTGCAGCTGCTATCTGCTCTCCTCCATACAGACAGACAGCAGCTGCAGAACTACAAGGCTCAGCATACTCCATGCAGGACTGTATGCAGGAGATTTTTGCCCCCCCAAAAAATTCCGTGGGCTTTACCATGTTTTTGTATGCTAGCCAGGTACAGCAGGCAGCCACGGGCTGCCCCCAACCCCCAGCTGCCTATTTGTACCCGGCTGGAAACCAAAACTATAGGGAAGCCCTTTTTTTTTTTAATTATTTCATGAATTTAATGAAATAATTTAAAAAAATGACGTGGGCTTCGCCCAATTTTTGTGTCCAGCCAGGTACAACTAGGCAGATGGGTATTGGAATCCGCAGCTCAGGGTGCCCAAGCTTTCTACGCACCCCTGCTGCGAATTACAGTTCGCAGCCGCCCCTGAAAAGGGCACTTTCATAGAAGAGCCATCTTTTGGCGCTGTATCCAACTCTTCCAGCTGCCCTGGTGACGGGTGGCTCGCTGGGTAATAATGGGGCTAGGGCTAGCTGTATATTATCAACTAGCCCTAAGCCCGGAATTCATGGTGTCACGCCAATATTAGACATGGCCACAATAAATTTCTAGTACAGATAAAAAAAAACACAACACACAGAAAAATATTTTTATTAGAAATAAAACACAACACAATTAGTGACTCCATCTTTATTGAAATAAAGAACCCCCCTCCGCAGTAATCCTGGGTCAAGGGTCCCGTGCCGTCCAATCCGGATCCAATATCACCTGATCGGTTTGCTGGAAGGCAAAGCGATCAGATGAAGTGTCAGGTTCAAGGGCCTGAATCACATGACACAGCAGCTGATTGTCTAAATGGCTTTTATACAATCAGCTGATGCATCAGTGCAAAAAAAAAAAACGAGAGAGAGAGAATATGCAGCCTCATTCCGTGAAGCGGCTCATAGATGATGTCCGGCTACTCCCCTATGTGCATAATTAAAATAACATTATTTTATAATTAATTATAAATAAAGAATAATAATTAATTAATTTAAAATTGAAAATAAAAAAAAATCTTTACCGACACAGCTGAGACTTGAACTTGTGGCGACCGCTCTATCCATTCAGCCACTGGCTCCAATGAGGAACATATGCAGATTTCGTTACCTTGAGGTCTGCAAAGCAGACTGAAGTCTGAGGTGACAGCACGATTCTCTTCATGTGCTACGTGGAGAGGACACAGAGCACTCATATTCTGTAGCAGAGCTGACAGCGTCGTGTGGATTACTTCGGACCTGGAGGGGTATTTGGGGATTTTGATAAAATGGTGAAAGAGGATGTTTTTTTGTCTTTTATTCCAAATAAAGGATTTTTCGCTGTGTGTGTTTCTTTACTTCCACTTACAGTTTAATCATGGAAGGTATCTCGGGGAGACGCCTGGCATGATTAACCACGTTATTACCTCGATTACCACCACACCAGGGCAATTCGGAATGAGCTGGGTGGAGTCCCGGGACTGTCGCATCTAATGTATGCGGCAATTCTGGGCGGCTGCCTGCTGATATTGTTAGGGTGGTGGGATCCCCATAATGTGGTGCTCTGCATCCTGACAATACCAGCCTCCAGCCGTGTGGCTTTATCCTGGCTGATATCAAATATGCGGGGAACCGCATTTATTTTTTATTATTTATTTATTTATTTTACTGCACGATATAGACCCGCCCGCCGGCGGCTGTGATTGGTTTCAGTGAGACAGCTGTCACTCATCGTGGGGACGTGTCTGACTGCAACCAATCATGGGCACCGGTCAAGCGGCAGCCATTTTCAAAAGAGGAAAAGACGCCGAAGATTTGTGACAGCCGTGCAGTGAGACGCCCGTGATCGGTGAGTAGGAAAGGGAGAGGGATTGTGTTGGGGACGCAGGACGCATGCAGACAGCAACGTGTGCACATAGCCTTACTGTGAAAAGCCACGTTTTTGGTGCTCGAACTGTTCTCGAACCTAACTGAAACTGTCGAGCTTTTAGCAAAAAGCTTGAGTTCGTCGAACACCCCCCAAAATCACTGAAACATGAAATTGGCGAACCTCGAACCTCGCTCATCTCTACTCTTTGAGGCGCCGTTCGAAGTGCATTTTATGAATGCACTAAGGGCCCATTCTTTAAGGAACATTTATTTTTGTTATTTATTTCCATTTTTGCATCTCATGAGATCTTCTATTATTTATAATCTTTGATGAAGCTTAAAAATAGCAGTTAGACAAGTGTCGGGATTGGGTGACACCGGTAGAAGCCATTACATGCTATTAGGACGCTGTGTGATAATGATTACTTATTTTATCTCCCTTTTCTACTTTCTCTCTGAATTTTGACACAAGAGACAGTTACTAAGAAACAAGAAACTTTCTGGAATACATATGTCAGTTTTAAGTTTTCTTTCAAGATACAAAATGTTCTTATTTAAGAAGAGAGGATGTTTCTGTGGAGAGACACATTATGCACAATTGTGGAAGTCCATTGCAAGTAGTCAGTTTTTGGCTTTGACATTTCTACTTTTTCCCACTAGTTTCTAAAATCTTGTGCTCTATAGCTGGGTGTCACTGGTTTTTATTGGGGACCCAAGTCAAAACCTTTCAAAGGGTTCAACATTGACCAACAAGGCAGCCACTTATGTTGGCACTATGACAGATTGTCACACTGTACAAAGGGCTGGTGAGAGGTAGTACAGCGTATTCCCCACTAAGTGGCAGCAGTGTAGTGAAGGAATGTGAAAGTAACACTGTAACAGAAAGGAGGCTGAAGTGCAGCAGAGTAAATTCAACAGGCAGTTCACAAGTGAACCACTAGGGGCAGTAGAGTAGTCAAACAGTCAGTGTCTAGCTGGGGAGTCAAGTAAGTGCAGAGAGAGGATCAAGAGCAGGTCAGAAAACAGAACTGAGGTCAGATGCCGGGAGATCAGGTATGCAGAGGGAAACACAAAGGGCACAGGGAACAGAAGACAAGACAGGAGGATGAGGAGACACAAACATGGGAGGAGGATGAACCAGGAAAGGTATACAAATGACAGGAGCGGGAAGTCAGGGATCGGGACAGACAGACGAATGGGGGAGGGTACAGGTCAGGGCACAGGAGTCAGATCAAACAGGAAATCTCGCCAGAGCCAGTCACAGGCTGCAGAGCAAAGCTATAACCAGCGCTGGAATGCTGGTGCAGCGCCCAGATATAGTGTCTCCTGAAATCGGAATGAGGCCAATAGGAAATAACCCCTGACATGATCAGGCCGGGTCTGGGTAACTCTGGAGCAGGGAACACTGGTCCTGGATCATGACACAGATGTTCTTTATTCTAGATTATGCTTTTTCTTGGCGAGCATTGCCCAACAGACACTGCACTGTGCACTGCAGGGATCACTTTGATATGATTTCATTCACCAAGCTTGACCTCAGGAAGAGCTAATTTTCTTTTTTGCCATGACTTTAAAGGAGAACCAACACTGACGTCTGCACCATTACCTTTGTGTCAAGGGGTGCTAAGCTGGCTCTAAAACTGTGGGCCCTGCTCTCACCCTGACCCTGGAGGTACCCTTGAAGGTAGGGAGGTCCAGGTCATCACCTTAGGCCCTGTCTTCTTTCCAGCCCTTTCCTAATACTTCTCCCTGACCCACCAACCCTGGATGGAAAGGACATCAAGAAACAACCTTCCAAAGACACAGACAAGGGGATAGATCTGAGACACTCAAACCACAAACGATCACAGAGGAGAGACAAAATGACACCGGAGGGAATAAACCAAAAAGGGGTAGGAGTAATTCACACCAGGGAACTATCAAACCGAGCAAACAACGATTCACTGGTCACCAAATAGAGTAATGCCACGGACGCCGGGATATCGCAACTGCAAGCAGAGACTATATTCGGCACTGGTACGGAAAACTCCCCAGACTTAAGTAGGAGGAGACCAGCTGGAAATGGTGATTAGCAAACTTGGTTCACTGAGAAGCCAGACACTGCTTCACGAGGCATTAATTCCTAATGTGCCAGAAACAGAGAGGAATAAAACAACCAACACCCGGCAGAACAGGGCTACTAACAGAAATCAGATTGGAAGTGTGTATGGAGTCCAAACAAGTAGTGCTCCGTAAACGTGTATCTGCACCATGTATGACACTTTGCTCTAATTTGGTTATGGTCTCCAGTTTCTCACAATAGAAAATCTATACATTATAATGCCAGCAAAATCCTCGGTAGACTGCAATACACAACCACTGAGCCACATGCACACAGTGTTTAGCTTTGTTTATACTAATAAATAAATAAAAAAAAATGGTGTGGGGTCCCCCCCATTTTTGACAAGAAGTTAAGGTAAAGCAGACAGCTGGGGGCTGGTGTTATCAGGCTTGGAAGCCCCATGGTTATTGGCACCTTCACAGCCTAAAAATATCAGTCCACAGCCACCTCAGAAGTGGTGCATCCATTAGATGCTAGAATTCTGGAGCTTTGACTCAGCTTTTCCTGATTGCCTCGGTGCATTGACAATCGGGGTAATATTTTCAGGGCTTGATGTCAGCTATGTAATGTCAGCTGGCATCAAGCCCTGAATTTAGTAATGGAGAGGTGTCTATCAGACACCCTAATTACTAACCCAGTAAAAAAAAAAAACCACATCAGAGAAAATACTTTATTTGAATAAAGACTCCCCCACACTATCCCTCCTTCACCAATTTATTAAAAAAAACCCACAAAAAATGAATATCCAACATAATCTATTGTGTAGTGGTCCCACGACGTTGCCCAAATCTGTACTCTAACCTATGGGACCTCGTTCAAACAACAAGGCTCCATAGGTCCCTACCTGTCAGTGCCAGACCCGGAACTTTCCACGCGCAGTAACGTCACTGAGTCACTGACATCTGGCGTTGACCGGTAGTGACCTATGGTTGGAGTACAAATTCACAGGATGTTGTGGGACCACTACCCAATGCAATGAACTACGTTGGATCTTCAAGTTTTTTTTATTTTTTTTAAAAAATACATTGATGGACAAGGGATAGTCTGGGGCAATCTATATTCAAATAAGCTTATTTTCCCTGTGTGTTTGTTTTTTAACTTTTCACATACTGGGTTAGTAAAGGGAGTGTTTGATAGACTCTACTCCATTTCTACCCCATGGGCTTGATACCAGCTGACATTACACAGCTGACATCAACCCCAAAAAGTATTACACGGATTGCCACTGCACCAGGGCAATCAGACAGATCGGGGGCAAAGTGCCAGAATTGGAGCAACTAATGAATGAGCCACTTCTGGGGTGGCTGCGGGCTGTTTTTTTAAGGTTGGGAGAGACCAAATAACTGTTGACCTTCCAAGCCTAATAATACCAGTCCCCAACTGTCTGTTTTACCTTAGCTTGTTATCAAAAATAGGGGAGACCCCAGGCATTTTTTTATTTATTTATTAAATTAAACCAGCCTAAAAACACCCTTTAGTGCCACGGGAAAGGCACTAAAGGGTGCAAGTGTACAATATATGTCTGCCCTAATCTAAGCTCTCCCTCCTACATTAACTCTCCCTGAACTGCAGTGCTAGGCCTCCTTCACACTTCCATGTCTCTGGTACGTGTTTGGTCCATTTCCTCACGTGCCGGAGACACAGGCACACATAGACCCATTAAAATCAATGGGTCTGCGCTCACATGTGTGTTTTGCCATGGACCGTGTGTGTGTGGAGCATACATGTGCCCGTGTACTCCACATGTAGACATGTCCATTTTTCTACCACATCATGGGTGTCATACGGATCGCACAGATGTGATCCACGTGACACGCACCGTAGAAAACACACGTGTCTGTGAATTGAAAGGAATTGCTATACTCACCCTTTCCAGCGCTGCTGTCTCTGCCACTGCTGTCACTTGCTTCTGACCCCCGCTCATTATGCTCATAAATATTCACTCCACTGTGGGCCGGAAGCAGCAGCAGCGGGGAGTCGGCAGGGCCGATGACCATAGATCAGAACCGTGGACAGCAACGCCATGAACAGGTGAGCAGAAAGTTCCTCTTCTCCGTGTCTTATCATGGATAGCACACGAAAAACACACGTGTGCCATAAACACGGCACATGGAGGGCAATACGCAGCTTTGACACCGTAATTTTCACGGTCGTGTGAAAGAGGCCTAAAACAAAACATCCCCGTTCTCATTTAAAACCCAATGACGCAATGCAGTTGGCCAATCACAGTAATGCCAGTAACCAAGATGGCTACGGCATTCCTGAGTTTGGCAGGCAACTCCTTCATCTTTAGGGTGGGAAAAACTGCCTCAAAGCATTTGGCGAGGGGACTCGCACCCCTTGAGCACCAGTGATACTTTGCCAAATACCAAGTGTACCGAGCACCATGATGCTCGATCGAGTCTTGAGCCTTGCCGAGCACTACGACTGTTAATGATTTCCGACTTTAGTAGAAAAGTCATCTTCCTAAGGTTGAAGATTGACTTTAATTTGTCTTTTTCGCTACAAAAATTTTCAGTTTTGATATTATCACGTTCCTAAATGTCTCCCGCTGAAGGATGGGAAAATGTGACAACACTGATTTCCCGGCAGAACTCTTCCATTTCTGATCTATCTCACCACTGAGCGTCGAGAAGTTAAGAATGAATTAAAATATTAGCAATTTTTACAGCCACAATCTTCGTGTCACGAAAAGAGAAATTCAGTTTGCAGGTGCACAATCAGAATCCGGGAACGTAATTACACAAACTGAGCGGATGAATTAGTAAATTAGATCATGTTCTCGAAATAGTTCAAGTGCTGTCTGATTTGTTCTGCTCTTTAACTTCATTTCACACAAAGGGCTAAAGTTTGTGTCCCAGATTTCCCGAAGACACGAAGATCGACAATGCAAAAATCAATCTATTCTTCCTAGGACTAATTACTAAGATTATTACTGAACCATAAGTGACAAGGATTTATATATTAAAGGGAACCTGACGTCAGATTCAAGCCGCCCGGACTACCGGCAGCATTAACTCTGCGGTGTTTCAGAGCAAACTTACTTAGAAAAGTCTTTTTTTGTTTGCGCTCCATTGCTTATTTTATTTGCACCTTTTTAGTCTATTTTATATGTACTTGTATGTTTTATTCCTTTCTATTGTTAGTGAACGTTTGCAAACTCCAGATGCTTTTGTCTGATATTTAAATGCAACTTTTTTAAAATTTGGAGCAAGGTGCTTTTTAGGCGGCTTTCACACTACCTTTTTTTAACATCCGTCATGAATGTTTTTTTAACGCAAAAACGGAGCCAGTGCAAATGCGTTTTCATTTCAATGCATTTGCAATGAACTCGCGTCAACATGCGTTCACCTGCGTTTGCGTGCGTTATAGTGAGGATCCAGCGACTTGCAGTTTTTTAACTTTTTTCAAAAACGCTACTTGTAGCGTTATTGAGCTGCGTCCAAATTAGCAAATTGCTGGATCCTGACTAAACAGCATGCAAACGCATGTGAACGCTGGCGTGCTGATAGACAGGATCCTCCTTGCTCTACTGAGTATGCCCAGAAACCAGCCTCATGTGATCAGTCTCTCTGTCCCCCTCCTTCTGTCCACCACCTGAGTAGCTGCGGAGGCTCGTAACTAAGGTAAACATTGGGTAACCGCGGGCTTAGTTACCCAATGTTTACCTTGGTTACGTGTGCAGGGAGCCGGCTCCTAGCAGCTGCAGACGCTCGTAACCAATGTAAATATCGGGTATCCAAGCAAGTTACCCGATGTTTACCTTGGTTACGAGCCTCCGCAGCTGTCAGAAGCCGGCTCCCAGTCTTTCACGTTCAGTTCCCCTCACTCCCGATCACATGACTCCAATGCCCGTCCATAAACTTAAAGTGACAGGATCCTGCAAAATAACACATGCGTTTGCATGCGTTTTTTTGCTGTAAAAGCAGGATCCGCTTTTACAGCAAAAAAAACGTTCATGACGCATGCTAAAAAAACGTAGTGTGAAAGCAGCCTTAGGGTGGCTTTGCATGTTGCGACATCGCAAGCCGATGCTGCGATGTCGCACGCGATAGTCCCCGCCCCGTCTCAGGTACGATATCGTGTGATAGCTGGCGTAGCGAACATTATCGCTACGCCAGCTTCACATGCACTCACCTGCCCTGTGACCGTCGCTCTAGCCGGCGACCCGCCTCCTTCCTAAGGGGGCGGGTCGTGCGGCGTCATAGCGACGTCACACGGCAGGCGGCCAATAGTGGCAGAGGGGCGGAGATGAGCAGGATGTAAACATCCCGCCCACCTCCTTCCTTCCGTATATCCTACGGGAGCCGTGGTGACGCCGATAGGAGATGTTCCTCGCTCCTGCGGCTTCACACACAGCGATGTGTGCTGCTGCTGGAGCGAGGAACAACATCGGACTGTCGTGTCAGCGTAATTATGGATTACGCCGACGCTGCACCGATGATACAATTACGACGATTTTGCGCTCGTTAATCGTATCATCGAG
Organism: Anomaloglossus baeobatrachus; assembly: GCF_048569485.1. Classification (NCBI taxonomy): domain Eukaryota; kingdom Metazoa; phylum Chordata; class Amphibia; order Anura; family Aromobatidae; genus Anomaloglossus; species Anomaloglossus baeobatrachus. The sequence goes on from NC_134362.1 coordinate 20,693,286, forward strand.
CCTTTACACACTGCGATGTCGCATGCGATGCCGGATGTGCGTCACTTTCAATTTGACCCCATCGACATTGCACCTGCGATGTCGTAGTGTGCAAAGCTCGCCTAAGAGTTCACCCAATATTTGGTACAATTTTTATAACCTTTCACTGCAAGTTGTAACTTTTGTTACCAAAAACCAATAAACTAGCTAAAAGCAGGTAAAAAAAAGTCTGTTTTTGGATAGGGAGAGATCTGTCAGTCAGAATGAGGTGGGAACAAGAGCCGGCTTGGACTAGTCACCCAGACACAGTCTCCGGTCGCTTTTCCAAGTATGTTTGTTCTGAAACTGAGTGTGTCATGACCTGATGTGATCTTGGGGGATCTGGGATCAGAAGGGCACAGCATATTGTTGATCCCAGATCCACTTTACTGCCTGCTCAATTGTTTACCCTGAATTGAAGCTTATTTAATTTCATCTGGTTCTGAAGGGGTTAAAATTCATTCTTATCCTGCAGTGATCTAACAAGTACTTGTAACCATAGCTGCAGCCACTCCCTTTTGCTATAAACATCCTTTCCTCACTCCTCCTTATGCTGGCTATAGCTCATACCTATGCTGTCCACTTTGAAGGAGCCAGTCTTTGGAGAAGCTGAGGTGTCGCTGCTGTTGCAGCTGAGAAGTTCTCGATGGAGAAGCTGTGGAGTGTTGTTGTGTTTTTTTCCCACCTGTTTCTCTTTCCTTCATTGTGTCATCTTATTACAGTGGTGAGAGTAATGTCTCGCTGGCTTTCACTAGTCAGGGTGAGTGCAGGGCCAGCGAGGGCCTAGGCATGTGACAGCGCATGGGGGAAGGCCCCAAGTAGAGACATTATTGAGTGCAGGGATCAGCCTCAGGTGAGTGTTAGGATGTGACCCTGCTCCCTTCTCCCTAGCACCAAGGCGATTGCAGCTTAGGTATCCATTGTTACGACCGCTCATATAGTGACAGTTAGTTAATTGTTAGTGGTCACAGTCATGGACACCTAAGCTGCAATGCCCTGCACATGAGGTAAGACACATGGCTATATCAGGAGAACTATACTACATTTCTAATTGCAGCTATTTGCAAAACATATTATTATTACATCTACTACACATTGGGATAGGATCTTGGAGATGGGAATACCTCTTGAAAGAAGTTGAAAGAGGTTGGATACAGACATAAGACACTGCAGAGTGTTATATATATGTTTACAGGGACTTTGCAGCACTTTTGAATTATGGTGAAATGATTTGCTGCCATTGAAATTCCTGGGAAACTTTGGCAAACATGGAAGCTTTAAATTTCAAAGCTCTGCTTACCTTTAGTACTGGTACCAGTCCCAATTAGATTCTAGTACTTTAAATTAGCCTACAGGTCCCGTTGCCAATAGTGATTAGCGGGCACTACCATGCTCGGGTGCTCTGTACTCGTAACTAGTGATGAGCGGGCACTACCATGCTCAGGTGCTCAGTACTGGTAACTAGTGATGAGCGGGCACTACCATGCTCGGGTGCTCAGTACTGGTAACTAGTGATGAGTGGGCACTACCATGCTCAGGTGCTCAGTACTGGTAACTAGTGATGAGCTGGCACTACCATGCTCGGGTGCTCAGTACTTGTAACTAGTGATGAGCGGGCACTATCATGCTCGGGTGCTCAGGACTCGTAACTAGTGATGAGCGGGCACTACCATGCTCGGGTGCTCAGTACTGGTAACTAGTAATGAGCGGGCACTACCATGCTCGGGTGCTCAGTACTCGTAACTAGTGATGAGCGGGCACTATCATGCTCGGGTGCTCAGTACTCGTAACTAGTGATGAGCGGGCACTATCATGTTCGGGTGCTCAGTACTGGTAACTAGTGATGAGCGGGCACTACCATGCTCAGGTGCTCTGTACTCGTAACTAGTGATGAGCGGGCACTACCATGCTCGGGTGCTCAGTACTGGTAACTAGTGATGAGTGGGCACTACCATGCTCAGGTGCTCAGTACTGGTAACTAGTGATGAGTGGGCACTACCATGCTCAGGTGCTCAGTACTGGTAACTAGTGATGAGTGGGCACTACCATGCTCAGGTGCTCAGTACTGGTAACTAGTGATGAGCGGGTACTACCATGCTCAGGTGCTCAGTACTGGTAACTAGTGATGAGTGGGCACTACCATGCTCGGGTGCTCAGTACTTGTAACTAGTAATGAGCAGGCACTACCATGCTCAGGTGCTCAGTACTGGTAACTAGTAATGAGCAGGCACTACCATGCTCAGGTGCACGGTACTCGTAACTAGTGATGAGCGGGCACTACCATGCTTGGGTGCTCAGTACTCGTAACTAGTGATGAGCGGGCACTACCATGCTCGGGTGCTCAGTACTGGTAACTAGTGATGAGCGGGCACTACCATGCTCAGGTGCTCTGTACTCGTAACTAGTGATGAGCGGGCACTACCATGCTCGAGTGCTCAGTACTGGTAACTAGTGATGAGCGGGCACTACCATGCTCAGGTGCTCTGTACTCGTAACTAGTGATGAGCGGGCACTACCATGCTCGGGGGCTCTATACTCGTAACTAGTGATGAGCGGGCACTACCATGCTCGGGTGCTCAGTACTGGTAACTAGTGATGAGTGGGCACTACCATGCTCGGGTGCTCAGTACTGGTAACTAGTGATGAGCGGGCACTACCATGCTCGGGTGCTCAGTACTGGTAACTAGTGATGAGCGGGCACTACCATGCTCGGGTGCTCTGTACTGGTAACTAGTGATGAGTGGGCACTACCGTGCTCGGGTGCTCTGTACTGGTAACTAGTGATGAGCGGGCACTACCATGCTCGGGTGCTCAGTACTCGTAACTAGTGATGAGCGGGCACTATCATGCTCGGGTGCTCTGTACTCGTAACTAGTGATGAGAGGGCACTACCATGCTCGGGTGCTCTGTACTGGTAACTAGTGATGAGCAGGCACTACCATGCTCGGGTGCTCTGTACTGGTAACTAGTGATGAGCAGGCACTACCATGCTCAGGTGCTCTGTACTGGTAACTAGTGATGAGCGGGCACTACCATGCTCGGGTGCTCAGTACTGGTAACTAGTGATGAGTGGGCACTACCATGCTCGGGTGCTCAGTACTGGTAACTAGTGATGAGCGGGCACTACCATGCTCGGGTGCTCAGTACTTGTAACTAGTGATGAGCGGGCACTACCATGCTCAGGTGCTCTGTACTTGTAACTAGTGATGAGTGGGCACTACCATGCTCAGGTGCTCAGTACTGGTAACTAGTGATGAGCGGGCACTACCATGCTCGGGTGCTCAGTACTGGTAACTAGTGATGAGTGGGCACTACCATGCTCGGGTGCTCAGTACTGGTAACTAGTGATGAGTGGGCACTACCATGCTCGGGTGCTCAGTACTCATAATGAGAAGTTTGATGCTCGGATGAGTGTGACTCAACCACCTGAGAATAATGGCAATCAATGGGGACTTGAGTATTTTTCTTGGAAATCTTCCCCTATTGACTTCCATTATACCCAGGTGCTCAAGTTGCGGCTATCCGAGCATCCAACTGCTCATTATAAATACCAAGCACCCGAGCATGGTAGTGCCCGCTCATCACTAGTTACCAGTACTGAACACCCGAGCATGGTAGTGCCCGCTCATCACTAGTTACCAGTACTGAGCACCTGAGCATGGTAGTGCCCGCTCATCACTAGTTACCAGTACTGAACACCCGAGCATGGTAGTGCCCGCTCATCACTAGTTACCAGTACTGAGCACCTGAGCATGGTAGTGCCCGCTCATCACTAGTTACCAGTACTGAGCACCTGAGCATGGTAGAGCCCGCTCATCACTAGTTACTAGTACTGAACACCCGAGCATGGTAGTGCCCGCTCATCACTAGTTACCAGTACTGAGCACCTGAGCATGGCAGTGCCCGCTCATCACTAGTTACCAGTACAGAGCACCTGAGCATGGTAGTGCCCGCTCATCACTAGTTACCAGTACTGAACACCCGAGCATGGTAGTGCCCGCTCATCACTAGTTACCAGTACTGAACACCCGAGCATGGTAGTGCCCGCTCATCACTAGTTACCAGTACTGAGCACCTGAGCATGGTAGTGCCCGCTCATCACTAGTTACCAGTACTGAGCACCTGAGCATGCTAGAGCCCGCTCATCACTAGTTACTAGTACTGAACACCCGAGCATGGTAGTGCCCGCTCATCACTAGTTACCAGTACTGAGCACCTGAGCATGGCAGTGCCCGCTCATCACTAGTTACCAGTACAGAGCACCTGAGCATGGTAGTGCCCGCTCATCACTAGTTACCAGTACTGAACACCCGAGCATGGTAGTGCCCGCTCATCACTAGTTACCAGTACTGAACACCCGAGCATGGTAGTGCCCGCTCATCACTAGTTACCAGTACTGAGCACCTGAGCATGGTAGTGCCCGCTCATCACTAGTTACCAGTACTGAGCACCTGAGCATGGTAGAGCCCGCTCATCACTAGTTACTAGTACTGAACACCCGAGCATGGTAGTGCCCGCTCATCACTAGTTACTAGTACTGAACACCCGAGCATGGTAGTGCCCGCTCATCACTAGTTACCAGTACTGAGCACCTGAGCATGGCAGTGCCCGCTCATCACTAGTTACCAGTACAGAGCACCTGAGCATGGTAGTGCCCGCTCATCACTAGTTACCAGTACTGAACACCCGAGCATGGTAGTGCCCGCTCATCACTAGTTACCAGTACTGAACACCCGAGCATGGTAGTGCCCGCTCATCACTAGTTACCAGTACTGAGCACCTGAGCATGGTAGTGCCCGCTCATCACTAGTTACCAGTACTGAGCACCTGAGCATGGTAGAGCCCGCTCATCACTAGTTACTAGTACTGAACACCCGAGCATGGTAGTGCCCGCTCATCACTAGTTACCAGTACTGAGCACCTGAGCATGGCAGTGCCCGCTCATCACTAGTTACCAGTACAGAGCACCTGAGCATGGTAGTGCCCGCTCATCACTAGTTACCAGTACTGAACACCCGAGCATGGTAGTGCCCGCTCATCACTAGTTACCAGTACTGAACACCCAAGCATGGTAGTGCCCGCTCATCACTAGTTACCAGTACTGAGCACCTGAGCATGGTAGTGCCCGCTCATCACTAGTTACCAGTACTGAGCACCTGAGCATGGTAGAGCCCGCTCATCACTAGTTACTAGTACTGAACACCCGAGCATGGTAGTGCCCGCTCATCACTAGTTACCAGTACTGAGCACCTGAGCATGGCAGTGCCCGCTCATCACTAGTTACCAGTACAGAGCACCTGAGCATGGTAGTGCCCGCTCATCACTAGTTACCAGTACTGAACACCCGAGCATGGTAGTGCCCGCTCATCACTAGTTACCAGTACTGAACACCCGAGCATGGTAGTGCCCGCTCATCACTAGTTACCAGTACTGAGCACCTGAGCATGGTAGTGCCCGCTCATCACTAGTTACCAGTACTGAGCACCTGAGCATGGTAGAGCCCGCTCATCACTAGTTACTAGTACTGAACACCCGAGCATGGTAGTGCCCGCTCATCACTAGTTACCAGTACTGAGCACCTGAGCATGGCAGTGCCCGCTCATCACTAGTTACCAGTACAGAGCACCTGAGCATGGTAGTGCCCGCTCATCACTAGTTACCAGTACTGAACACCCGAGCATGGTAGTGCCCGCTCATCACTAGTTACCAGTACTGAACACCCGAGCATGGTAGTGCCCGCTCATCACTAGTTACCAGTACTGAGCACCTGAGCATGGTAGTGCCCGCTCATCACTAGTTACCAGTACTGAGCACCTGAGCATGGTAGAGCCCGCTCATCACTAGTTACTAGTACTGAACACCCGAGCATGGTAGTGCCCGCTCATCACTAGTTACCAGTACTGAGCACCTGAGCATGGCAGTGCCCGCTCATCACTAGTTACCAGTACAGAGCACCTGAGCATGGTAGTGCCCGCTCATCACTAGTTACCAGTACTGAACACCCGAGCATGGTAGTGCCCGCTCATCACTAGTTACCAGTACTGAACACCCGAGCATGGTAGTGCCCGCTCATCACTAGTTACCAGTACTGAGCACCTGAGCATGGTAGTGCCCGCTCATCACTAGTTACCAGTACTGAGCACCTGAGCATGCTAGAGCCCGCTCATCACTAGTTACTAGTACTGAACACCCGAGCATGGTAGTGCCCGCTCATCACTAGTTACCAGTACTGAGCACCTGAGCATGGCAGTGCCCGCTCATCACTAGTTACCAGTACAGAGCACCTGAGCATGGTAGTGCCCGCTCATCACTAGTTACCAGTACTGAACACCCGAGCATGGTAGTGCCCGCTCATCACTAGTTACCAGTACTGAACACCCGAGCATGGTAGTGCCCGCTCATCACTAGTTACCAGTACTGAGCACCTGAGCATGGTAGTGCCCGCTCATCACTAGTTACCAGTACTGAGCACCTGAGCATGGTAGAGCCCGCTCATCACTAGTTACTAGTACTGAACACCCGAGCATGGTAGTGCCCGCTCATCACTAGTTACCAGTACTGAGCACCTGAGCATGGCAGTGCCCGCTCATCACTAGTTACCAGTACAGAGCACCTGAGCATGGTAGTGCCCGCTCATCACTAGTTACCAGTACTGAACACCCGAGCATGGTAGTGCCCGCTCATCACTAGTTACCAGTACTGAACACCCGAGCATGGTAGTGCCCGCTCATCACTAGTTACCAGTACTGAGCACCTGAGCATGGTAGTGCCCGCTCATCACTAGTTACCAGTACTGAACACCCGAGCATGGTAGTGCCCGCTCATCACTAGTTACCAGTACTGAGCACCTGAGCATGGTAGTGCCCGCTCATCACTAGTTACCAGTACTGAGCACCTGAGCATGGTAGAGCCCGCTCATCACTAGTTACTAGTACTGAACACCCGAGCATGGTAGTGCCCGCTCATCACTAGTTACCAGTACTGAGCACCTGAGCATGGCAGTGCCCGCTCATCACTAGTTACCAGTACAGAGCACCTGAGCATGGTAGTGCCCGCTCATCACTAGTTACCAGTACTGAACACCCGAGCATGGTAGTGCCCGCTCATCACTAGTTACCAGTACTGAACACCCGAGCATGGTAGTGCCCGCTCATCACTAGTTACCAGTACTGAGCACCTGAGCATGGTAGTGCCCGCTCATCACTAGTTACCAGTACTGAGCACCCGAGCATGGTAGTGCCCGCTCATCACTAGTTACCAGTACTGAACACCCGAGCATGGTAGTGCCCGCTCATCACTAGTTACCAGTACTGAGCACCTGAGCATGGTAGTGCCCGCTCATCACTAGTTACCAGTACTGAGCACCTGAGCATGGTAGTGCCCGCTCATCACTAGTTACCAGTACTGAGCACCTGAGCATGGCAGTGCCCGCTCATCACTAGTTACCAGTACAGAGCACCTGAGCATGGTAGTGCCCGCTCATCACTAGTTACCAGTACTGAACACCCGAGCATGGTAGTGCCCGCTCATCACTAGTTACCAGTACTGAACACCCGAGCATGGTAGTGCCCGCTCATCACTAGTTACCAGTACTGAGCACCTGAGCATGGTAGTGCCCGCTCATCACTAGTTACCAGTACTGAGCACCTGAGCATGGTAGAGCCCGCTCATCACTAGTTACTAGTACTGAACACCCGAGCATGGTAGTGCCCGCTCATCACTAGTTACCAGTACTGAGCACCTGAGCATGGCAGTGCCCGCTCATCACTAGTTACCAGTACAGAGCACCTGAGCATGGTAGTGCCCGCTCATCACTAGTTACCAGTACTGAACACCCGAGCATGGTAGTGCCCGCTCATCACTAGTTACCAGTACTGAACACCCGAGCATGGTAGTGCCCGCTCATCACTAGTTACCAGTACTGAGCACCTGAGCATGGTAGTGCCCCGCTCATCACTAGTTACCAGTACTGAGCACCTGAGCATGGTAGAGCCCGCTCATCACTAGTTACTAGTACTGAACACCCGAGCATGGTAGTGCCCGCTCATCACTAGTTACCAGTACTGAGCACCTGAGCATGGCAGTGCCCGCTCATCACTAGTTACCAGTACAGAGCACCTGAGCATGGTAGTGCCCGCTCATCACTAGTTACCAGTACTGAACACCCGAGCATGGTAGTGCCCGCTCATCACTAGTTACCAGTACTGAACACCCGAGCATGGTAGTGCCCGCTCATCACTAGTTACCAGTACTGAGCACCTGAGCATGGTAGTGCCCGCTCATCACTAGTTACCAGTACTGAGCACCTGAGCATGGTAGAGCCCGCTCATCACTAGTTACTAGTACTGAACACCCGAGCATGGTAGTGCCCGCTCATCACTAGTTACCAGTACTGAGCACCTGAGCATGGCAGTGCCCGCTCATCACTAGTTACCAGTACAGAGCACCTGAGCATGGTAGTGCCCGCTCATCACTAGTTACCAGTACTGAACACCCGAGCATGGTAGTGCCCGCTCATCACTAGTTACCAGTACTGAACACCCGAGCATGGTAGTGCCCGCTCATCACTAGTTACCAGTACTGAGCACCTGAGCATGGTAGTGCCCGCTCATCACTAGTTACCAGTACTGAGCACCTGAGCATGGTAGAGCCCGCTCATCACTAGTTACTAGTACTGAACACCCGAGCATGGTAGTGCCCGCTCATCACTAGTTACCAGTACTGAGCACCTGAGCATGGCAGTGCCCGCTCATCACTAGTTACCAGTACAGAGCACCTGAGCATGGTAGTGCCCGCTCATCACTAGTTACCAGTACTGAACACCCGAGCATGGTAGTGCCCGCTCATCACTAGTTACCAGTACTGAACACCCGAGCATGGTAGTGCCCGCTCATCACTAGTTACCAGTACTGAGCACCTGAGCATGGTAGTGCCCGCTCATCACTAGTTACCAGTACTGAGCACCTGAGCATGGTAGAGCCCGCTCATCACTAGTTACTAGTACTGAACACCCGAGCATGGTAGTGCCCGCTCATCACTAGTTACCAGTACTGAGCACCTGAGCATGGCAGTGCCCGCTCATCACTAGTTACCAGTACAGAGCACCTGAGCATGGTAGTGCCCGCTCATCACTAGTTACCAGTACTGAACACCCGAGCATGGTAGTGCCCGCTCATCACTAGTTACCAGTACTGAACACCCGAGCATGGTAGTGCCCGCTCATCACTAGTTACCAGTACTGAGCACCTGAGCATGGTAGTGCCCGCTCATCACTAGTTACCAGTACTGAGCACCTGAGCATGGTAGAGCCCGCTCATCACTAGTTACTAGTACTGAACACCCGAGCATGGTAGTGCCCGCTCATCACTAGTTACCAGTACTGAGCACCTGAGCATGGCAGTGCCCGCTCATCACTAGTTACCAGTACAGAGCACCTGAGCATGGTAGTGCCCGCTCATCACTAGTTACCAGTACTGAACACCCGAGCATGGTAGTGCCCGCTCATCACTAGTTACCAGTACTGAACACCCGAGCATGGTAGTGCCCGCTCATCACTAGTTACCAGTACTGAGCACCTGAGCATGGTAGTGCCCGCTCATCACTAGTTACCAGTACTGAGCACCTGAGCATGGTAGAGCCCGCTCATCACTAGTTACTAGTACTGAACACCCGAGCATGGTAGTGCCCGCTCATCACTAGTTACCAGTACTGAGCACCTGAGCATGGCAGTGCCCGCTCATCACTAGTTACCAGTACAGAGCACCTGAGCATGGTAGTGCCCGCTCATCACTAGTTACCAGTACTGAACACCCGAGCATGGTAGTGCCCGCTCATCACTAGTTACCAGTACTGAACACCCGAGCATGGTAGTGCCCGCTCATCACTAGTTACCAGTACTGAGCACCTGAGCATGGTAGTGCCCGCTCATCACTAGTTACCAGTACTGAGCACCTGAGCATGGTAGAGCCCGCTCATCACTAGTTACTAGTACTGAACACCCGAGCATGGTAGTGCCCGCTCATCACTAGTTACCAGTACTGAGCACCTGAGCATGGCAGTGCCCGCTCATCACTAGTTACCAGTACAGAGCACCTGAGCATGGTAGTGCCCGCTCATCACTAGTTACCAGTACTGAACACCCGAGCATGGTAGTGCCCGCTCATCACTAGTTACCAGTACTGAACACCCGAGCATGGTAGTGCCCGCTCATCACTAGTTACCAGTACTGAGCACCTGAGCATGGTAGTGCCCGCTCCATCACTAGTTACCAGTACTGAGCACCTGAGCATGGTAGAGCCCGCTCATCACTAGTTACTAGTACTGAACACCCGAGCATGGTAGTGCCCCGCTCATCACTAGTTACCAGTACTGAGCACCTGAGCATCGGCAGTGCCGCTCATCACTAGTTACCAGTACAGAGCAACCTGAGCACTGGTAGTGCCCGCTCATCACTAGTTACCAGGTAACTGAACACCGAGCATGGTAGTGCCCGCTCATCACCTAGTTACCAGTACTGAGAGCATGGTAGTGCCCGCTCATCACTAGTTACCAGTACTGAGCACCTGAGCATGGTAGTGCCCGCTCATCACTAGTTACCAGTACTGAGCACCTGAGCATGGTAGAGCCCGCTCATCACTAGTTACTAGTACTGAACACCCGAGCATGGTAGTGCCCGCTCATCACTAGTTACCAGTACTGAGCACCTGAGCATGGCAGTGCCCGCTCATCACTAGTTACCAGTACAGAGCACCTGAGCATGGTAGTGCCCGCTCATCACTAGTTACCAGTACTGAACACCCGAGCATGGTAGTGCCCGCTCATCACTAGTTACCAGTACTGAACACCCGAGCATGGTAGTGCCCGCTCATCACTAGTTACCAGTACTGAGCACCTGAGCATGGTAGTGCCCGCTCATCACTAGTTACCAGTACTGAGCACCTGAGCATGGTAGAGCCCGCTCATCACTAGTTACTAGTACTGAACACCCGAGCATGGTAGTGCCCGCTCATCACTAGTTACCAGTACTGAGCACCTGAGCATGGCAGTGCCCGCTCATCACTAGTTACCAGTACAGAGCACCTGAGCATGGTAGTGCCCGCTCATCACTAGTTACCAGTACTGAACACCCGAGCATGGTAGTGCCCGCTCATCACTAGTTACCAGTACTGAACACCCGAGCATGGTAGTGCCCGCTCATCACTAGTTACCAGTACTGAGCACCTGAGCATGGTAGTGCCCGCTCATCACTAGTTACCAGTACTGAGCACCTGAGCATGGTAGAGCCCGCTCATCACTAGTTACTAGTACTGAACACCCGAGCATGGTAGTGCCCGCTCATCACTAGTTACCAGTACTGAGCACCTGAGCATGGCAGTGCCCGCTCATCACTAGTTACCAGTACAGAGCACCTGAGCATGGTAGTGCCCGCTCATCACTAGTTACCAGTACTGAACACCCGAGCATGGTAGTGCCCGCTCATCACTAGTTACCAGTACTGAACACCCGAGCATGGTAGTGCCCGCTCATCACTAGTTACCAGTACTGAGCACCTGAGCATGGTAGTGCCCGCTCATCACTAGTTACCAGTACTGAGCACCTGAGCATGGTAGAGCCCGCTCATCACTAGTTACTAGTACTGAACACCCGAGCATGGTAGTGCCCGCTCATCACTAGTTACCAGTACTGAGCAACTGAGCATGGCAGTGCCCGCTCATCACTAGTTACCAGTACAGAGCACCTGAGCATGGTAGTGCCCGCTCATCACTAGTTACCAGTACTGAACACCCGAGCATGGTAGTGCCCGCTCATCACTAGTTACCAGTACTGAACACCCGAGCATGGTAGTGCCCGCTCATCACTAGTTACCAGTACTGAGCACCTGAGCATGGTAGTGCCCGCTCATCACTAGTTACCAGTACTGAGCACCTGAGCATGGTAGAGCCCGCTCATCACTAGTTACTAGTACTGAACACCCGAGCATGGTAGTGCCCGCTCATCACTAGTTACCAGTACTGAGCACCTGAGCATGGCAGTGCCCGCTCATCACTAGTTACCAGTACAGAGCACCTGAGCATGGTAGTGCCCGCTCATCACTAGTTACCAGTACTGAACACCCGAGCATGGTAGTGCCCGCTCATCACTAGTTACCAGTACTGAACACCCGAGCATGGTAGTGCCCGCTCCTCACTAGTTACCAGTACTGAGCACCTGAGCATGGTAGTGCCCGCTCATCACTAGTTACCAGTACTGAGCACCTGAGCATGGTAGTGCCCGCTCATCACTAGTTACCAGTACTGAGCACCTGAGCATGGTAGAGCCCGCTCATCACTAGTTACTAGTACTGAACACCCGAGCATGGTAGTGCCCGCTCATCACTAGTTACCAGTACTGAGCACCTGAGCATGGCAGTGCCCGCTCATCACTAGTTACCAGTACAGAGCACCTGAGCATGGTAGTGCCCGCTCATCACTAGTTACCAGTACTGAACACCCGAGCATGGTAGTGCCCGCTCATCACTAGTTACCAGTACTGAACACCCGAGCATGGTAGTGCCCGCTCATCACTAGTTACCAGTACTGAGCACCTGAGCATGGTAGTGCCCGCTCATCACTAGTTACCAGTACTGAGCACCTGAGCATGGTAGAGCCCGCTCATCACTAGTTACTAGTACTGAACACCCGAGCATGGTAGTGCCCGCTCATCACTAGTTACCAGTACTGAGCACCTGAGCATGGCAGTGCCCGCTCATCACTAGTTACCAGTACAGAGCACCTGAGCATGGTAGTGCCCGCTCATCACTAGTTACCAGTACTGAACACCCGAGCATGGTAGTGCCCGCTCATCACTAGTTACCAGTACTGAACACCCGAGCATGGTAGTGCCCGCTCATCACTAGTTACCAGTACTGAGCACCTGAGCATGGTAGTGCCCGCTCATCACTAGTTACCAGTACTGAGCACCTGAGCATGGTAGAGCCCGCTCATCACTAGTTACTAGTACTGAACACCCGAGCATGGTAGTGCCCGCTCATCACTAGTTACCAGTACTGAGCACCTGAGCATGGCAGTGCCCGCTCATCACTAGTTACCAGTACAGAGCACCTGAGCATGGTAGTGCCCGCTCATCACTAGTTACCAGTACACAGCACCCGAGCATGGTAGTGCCCGCTCATCACTAGTTACCAGTACAGAGCACCTGAGCATGGTAGTGCCCGCTCCTCACTAGTTACCAGTACAGAGCACCTGAGCATGGTAGTGCCCGCTCCTCACTAGTTACCAGTACTGAGCACCTGAGCCTGGTAGTGTCCGCTCATCACTAGTTACCAGTACTGAGCATCTGAGCATGGTAGTGCCCGCTCATCACTAGTTACCAGTACTGAGCACCCGAGCATGGCAGTGCCCGCTCATCACTAGTTACGAACATCTGAGCACCTGAGCATGGTAGTGCCCGCTCATCACTAGTTACGAGTACTGAGCACCCGAGCATGGTAGTGCCCACTCATCACTAGTTACCAGTACTGAGCTCCCGAGCATGGCAGTGCCCGCTCATCACTAGTTACCAGTACTGAGCACCCGAGCATGGTAGTGCCCGCTCATCACTAGTTACCAGTACTGAGCACCCGAGCATGGTAGTGCCCGCTCATCACTAGTTACCAGTACTGAGCACCTGAGCATGGTAGTGCCCGCTCATCACTAGTTACCAGTACTGAGCACCTGAGCATGGTAGAGCCCGCTCATCACTAGTTACTAGTACTGAACACCCGAGCATGGTAGTGCCCGCTCATCACTAGTTACCAGTACTGAGCACCTGAGCATGGCAGTGCCCGCTCATCACTAGTTACCAGTACAGAGCACCTGAGCATGGTAGTGCCCGCTCATCACTAGTTACCAGTACTGAACACCCGAGCATGGTAGTGCCCGCTCATCACTAGTTACCAGTACTGAACACCCGAGCATGGTAGTGCCCGCTCATCACTAGTTACCAGTACTGAGCACCTGAGCATGGCAGTGCCCGCTCATCACTAGTTACCAGTACAGAGCACCTGAGCATGGTAGTGCCCGCTCATCACTAGTTACCAGTACTGAACACCCGAGCATGGTAGTGCCCGCTCATCACTAGTTACCAGTACTGAACACCCGAGCATGGTAGTGCCCGCTCATCACTAGTTACCAGTACTGAGCACCTGAGCATGGTAGTGCCCGCTCATCACTAGTTACCAGTACTGAGCACCTGAGCATGGTAGAGCCCGCTCATCACTAGTTACTAGTACTGAACACCCGAGCATGGTAGTGCCCGCTCATCACTAGTTACCAGTACTGAGCACCTGAGCATGGCAGTGCCCGCTCATCACTAGTTACCAGTACAGAGCACCTGAGCATGGTAGTGCCCGCTCATCACTAGTTACCAGTACACAGCACCCGAGCATGGTAGTGCCCGCTCATCACTAGTTACCAGTACAGAGCACCTGAGCATGGTAGTGCCCGCTCCTCACTAGTTACCAGTACAGAGCACCTGAGCATGGTAGTGCCCGCTCCTCACTAGTTACCAGTACTGAGCACCTGAGCCTGGTAGTGTCCGCTCATCACTAGTTACCAGTACTGAGCATCTGAGCATGGTAGTGCCCGCTCATCACTAGTTACCAGTACTGAGCACCCGAGCATGGCAGTGCCCGCTCATCACTAGTTACGAACATCTGAGCACCTGAGCATGGTAGTGCCCGCTCATCACTAGTTACGAGTACTGAGCACCCGAGCATGGTAGTGCCCACTCATCACTAGTTACCAGTACTGAGCTCCCGAGCATGGCAGTGCCCGCTCATCACTAGTTACCAGTACTGAGCACCTGAGCATGGTAGAGCCCGCTCATCACTAGTTACTAGTACTGAACACCCGAGCATGGTAGAGCCCGCTCATCACTAGTTACTAGTACTGAACACCCGAGCATGGTAGTGCCCGCTCATCACTACTTACGAGTACTGAGCACCCGAGCATGGTAGTGCCCGCTCATCACTAGTTACCAGTACTGAGCACCCGAGCATGGTAGTGCCCGCTCATCACTAGTTACCAGTACTGAGCACCTGAGCATGGTAGTGCCCGCTCATCACTAGTTACCAGTACTGAGCACCTGAGCATGGTAGAGCCCGCTCATCACTAGTTACTAGTACTGAACACCCGAGCATGGTAGTGCCCGCTCATCACTAGTTACCAGTACTGAGCACCTGAGCATGGCAGTGCCCGCTCATCACTAGTTACCAGTACAGAGCACCTGAGCATGGTAGTGCCCGCTCATCACTAGTTACCAGTACTGAACACCCGAGCATGGTAGTGCCCGCTCATCACTAGTTACCAGTACTGAACACCCGAGCATGGTAGTGCCCGCTCATCACTAGTTACCAGTACTGAGCACCTGAGCATGGTAGTGCCCGCTCATCACTAGTTACCAGTACTGAGCACCTGAGCATGGTAGAGCCCGCTCATCACTAGTTACTAGTACTGAACACCCGAGCATGGTAGTGCCCGCTCATCACTAGTTACCAGTACTGAGCACCTGAGCATGGCAGTGCCCGCTCATCACTAGTTACCAGTACAGAGCACCTGAGCATGGTAGTGCCCGCTCATCACTAGTTACCAGTACTGAACACCCGAGCATGGTAGTGCCCGCTCATCACTAGTTACCAGTACTGAACACCCGAGCATGGTAGTGCCCGCTCATCACTAGTTACCAGTACTGAGCACCTGAGCATGGTAGTGCCCGCTCATCACTAGTTACCAGTACTGAGCACCTGAGCATGGTAGAGCCCGCTCATCACTAGTTACTAGTACTGAACACCCGAGCATGGTAGTGCCCGCTCATCACTAGTTACCAGTACTGAGCACCTGAGCATGGCAGTGCCCGCTCATCACTAGTTACCAGTACAGAGCACCTGAGCATGGTAGTGCCCGCTCATCACTAGTTACCAGTACTGAACACCCGAGCATGGTAGTGCCCACTCATCACTAGTTACCAGTACTGAACACCCGAGCATGGTAGTGCCCGCTCATCACTAGTTACCAGTACTGAGCACCTGAGCATGGTAGTGCCCGCTCATCACTAGTTACCAGTACTGAGCACCTGAGCATGGTAGAGCCCGCTCATCACTAGTTACTAGTACTGAACACCCGAGCATGGTAGTGCCCGCTCATCACTAGTTACCAGTACTGAGCACCTGAGCATGGCAGTGCCCGCTCATCACTAGTTACCAGTACAGAGCACCTGAGCATGGTAGTGCCCGCTCATCACTAGTTACCAGTACTGAACACCCGAGCATGGTAGTGCCCGCTCATCACTAGTTACCAGTACTGAACACCCGAGCATGGTAGTGCTCGCTCATCACTAGTTACCAGTACTGAGCACCTGAGCATGGTAGTGCCCGCTCATCACTAGTTACCAGTACTGAGCACCTGAGCATGGTAGAGCCCGCTCATCACTAGTTACTAGTACTGAACACCCGAGCATGGTAGTGCCCGCTCATCACTAGTTACCAGTACTGAGCACCTGAGCATGGCAGTGCCCGCTCATCACTAGTTACCAGTACAGAGCACCTGAGCATGGTAGTGCCCGCTCATCACTAGTTACCAGTACTGAACACCCGAGCATGGTAGTGCCCGCTCATCACTAGTTACCAGTACTGAACACCCGAGCATGGTAGTGCCCGCTCATCACTAGTTACCAGTACTGAGCACCTGAGCATGGTAGTGCCCGCTCATCACTAGTTACCAGTACTGAGCACCTGAGCATGGTAGAGCCCGCTCATCACTAGTTACTAGTACTGAACACCCGAGCATGGTAGTGCCCGCTCATCACTAGTTACCAGTACTGAGCACCTGAGCATGGCAGTGCCCGCTCATCACTAGTTACCAGTACAGAGCACCTGAGCATGGTAGTGCCCGCTCATCACTAGTTACCAGTACTGAACACCCGAGCATGGTAGTGCCCGCTCATCACTAGTTACCAGTACTGAACACCCGAGCATGGTAGTGCCCGCTCATCACTAGTTACCAGTACTGAGCACCTGAGCATGGTAGTGCCCGCTCATCACTAGTTACCAGTACTGAGCACCTGAGCATGGTAGAGCCCGCTCATCACTAGTTACTAGTACTGAACACCCGAGCATGGTAGTGCCCGCTCATCACTAGTTACCAGTACTGAGCACCTGAGCATGGCAGTGCCCGCTCATCACTAGTTACCAGTACAGAGCACCTGAGCATGGTAGTGCCCGCTCATCACTAGTTACCAGTACTGAACACCCGAGCATGGTAGTGCCCGCTCATCACTAGTTACCAGTACTGAACACCCGAGCATGGTAGTGCCCGCTCATCACTAGTTACCAGTACTGAGCACCTGAGCATGGTAGTGCCCGCTCATCACTAGTTACCAGTACTGAGCACCTGAGCATGGTAGAGCCCGCTCATCACTAGTTACTAGTACTGAACACCCGAGCATGGTAGTGCCCGCTCATCACTAGTTACCAGTACTGAGCACCTGAGCATGGCAGTGCCCGCTCATCACTAGTTACCAGTACAGAGCACCTGAGCATGGTAGTGCCCGCTCATCACTAGTTACCAGTACACAGCACCCGAGCATGGTAGTGCCCGCTCATCACTAGTTACCAGTACAGAGCACCTGAGCATGGTAGTGCCCGCTCCTCACTAGTTACCAGTACAGAGCACCTGAGCATGGTAGTGCCCGCTCCTCACTAGTTACCAGTACTGAGCACCTGAGCCTGGTAGTGTCCGCTCATCACTAGTTACCAGTACTGAGCATCTGAGCATGGTAGTGCCCGCTCATCACTAGTTACCAGTACTGAGCACCCGAGCATGGCAGTGCCCGCTCATCACTAGTTACGAACATCTGAGCACCTGAGCATGGTAGTGCCCGCTCATCACTAGTTACGAGTACTGAGCACCCGAGCATGGTAGTGCCCACTCATCACTAGTTACCAGTACTGAGCTCCCGAGCATGGCAGTGCCCGCTCATCACTAGTTACCAGTACTGAGCACCCGAGCATGGTAGTGCCCGCTCATCACTAGTTACCAGTACTGAGCACCCGAGCATGGTAGTGCTCGCTCATCACTAGTTACCAGTACTGAGCAACCGAGCATGGCAGTGCCCGCTCATCACTAGTTACCAGTACTGAGCAACCGAGCATGGTAGTGCCCGCTCATCACTAGTTACCAGTACTGAGCACCCGAGCATGGTAGTGCCCGCTCATCACTAGTTACAGGTACTGAGCACCCGAGCATGGTAGTGCCCGCTCATCACTAGTTACCAGTACTGAGCACCCGAGCATGGTAGTGCCCGCTCATCACTAGTTACCAGTACTGAACACCCGAGCATGGTAGTGCCCGCTCATCACTAGTTACCAGTACTGAGCACCTGAGCATGGTAGAGCCCGCTCATCACTAGTTACTAGTACTGAACACCCGAGCATGGTAGTGCCCGCTCATCACTAGTTACCAGTACTGAGCACCTGAGCATGGCAGTGCCCGCTCATCACTAGTTACCAGTACTGAACACTCGAGCATGGTAGTGCCCGCTCATCACTAGTTACCAGTACTGAGCACCCGAGCATGGTAGTGCCCGCTCATCACTAGTTACCAGTACTGAACACCCGAGCATGGTAGTGCCCGCTCATTACTAGTTACCAGTACTGAACACCCGAGCATGGTAGTGCCCGCTCATCACTAGTTACAAGTACTGAGCACCTGAGCATGGTAGTGCCCGCTCCTCACTAGTTACCAGTACAGAGCACCCGAGCATGGTAGTGCCCGCTCATCACTAGTTACCAGTACTGAGCACCCGAGCATGGTAGTGCCCGCTCATCACTAGTTACCAGTACACAGCACCCGAGCATGGTAGTGCCCGCTCATCACTAGTTACCAGTACAGAGCACCTGAGCATGGTAGTGCCCGCTCCTCACTAGTTACCAGTACAGAGCACCTGAGCATGGTAGTGCCCGCTCCTCACTAGTTACCAGTACTGAGCACCTGAGCCTGGTAGTGTCCGCTCATCACTATTTACCAGTACTGAGCATCTGAGCATGGTAGTGCCCGCTCATCACTAGTTACCAGTACTGAGCACCCGAGCATGGCAGTGCCCGCTCATCACTAGTTACGAACATCTGAGCACCTGAGCATGGTAGTGCCCGCTCATCACTAGTTACGAGTACTGAGCACCCGAGCATGGTAGTGCCCACTCATCACTAGTTACCAGTACTGAGCACCCGAGCATGGCAGTGCCCGCTCATCACTAGTTACCAGTACTGAGCACCCGAGCATGGTAGTGCCCGCTCATCACTAGATACCAGTACTGAGCACCCGAGCATGGTAGTGCTCGCTCATCACTAGTTACCAGTACTGAGCAACCGAGCATGGCAGTGCCCGCTCATCACTAGTTACCAGTACTGAGCACCCGAGCATGGTAGTGCCCGCTCATCACTAGTTACAGGTACTGAGCACCCGAGCATGGTAGTGCCCGCTCATCACTAGTTACCAGTACTGAGCACCCGAGCATGGTAGTGCCCGCTCATAACTAGTTACCAGTACTGAGCACCTGAGCATGGTAGTGCCCGCTCATCACTAGTCATGAGTACTGAGCACCCGAGCATGGTAGTGCCCGCTCATCACTAGTTACTAGTACCGAGCACCTGAGCATGGTAATGCCCGCTCATCACTAGTTACCAGTACTGAGCACCTGAACATGGTAGTGCCTGCTCATCACTAGTTACCAGTACTGAGCACCCGAGCAAGGTAGTGCCCGCTCATCACTAGTTACTAGTACTGAGCACCTGAGCATGATAGTGCCCGCTCATCACTAGTTACTAGTACTGAGCACCTGAGCATGATAGTGCCCGCTCATCACTAGTTACCAGTACTGAGCACCTGAGCATGGCAGTGCCCACTCATCACTAGTTACAAGTACTGAGCACCCGAGCATGGTAGTACCCGCTTATCAGTAGTTACCAGTACTGAGCACCTGAGCATGGTAGTGCCCGCTCATCACTAGTTACCAGTACTGAGCACCTGAGCATGGTAGTGCCCGCTCATCACTAGTTACCAGTACTGAGCACCTGAGCATGGTAGTGCCCGCTCATCACTAGTTACCAGTACTGAGCAACCGAGCATGGTAGTGCCCGCTCATCACTAGTTACCAGTACTGAGCACCCGAGCATGGTAGTGCCCGCTCGTCACTAGTTACCAGTACTGTGCACCTGAGCATGGTAGTGCCCGCTCATCACTAGTTACCAGTACTGAGCACCCGAGCATAGTAGTGCACGCTCATCACTAGTTACCAGTACTGAGCAACCGAGCATGGTAGTGCCCACTCATCACTAGTTACCAGTACTGAGCACCCGAGCATAGTAGTGCACGCTCATCACTAGTTACCAGTACTGAGCAACCGAGCATGGTAGTGCCCGCTCATCACTAGTTACCAATAAGAAGGCACCAGTTCTGTTTTGGGACCAGTTACAAATGTTGCATTGGGGCGTAGCAGATTTAAGTTATGTCTCTTCTTGCTTCAAAGATAAAACCTGACTTGTCCCCTCATTTGCAGAAGTCTCTGCGACCTTCATGTACCCGGTGCTCCTGTATTTCCTATCTCTCATCTGCAGATAACGTATGTCTAGGTGCGGCGGTCTTTACCGAAGTCATTGATAATGCCACGCACATTTTACACAGCCTCTCTCAACCTACAGACCAAGCGCCGTAATTAATACTCCGACAGCTTTGATGCGTAATCACTTTTTGTTCTAAAAATTCTGAATATATTAACTCATCGTCTCCAGTGCAGAGTCTGTATGAGGAGGAAAACGCTTAATTGAAATCAGGCCATATTTAAGACACAAAACTAAATACTGCAATATTGCCATTAATAAAAAGGCGCCATTAAGACATTCACAAAACATCTGTACCATTCGTTTAATGGAAACATTCTTTACTGCTCTATTAGATTTTACCCAATAAAATAAACATTAAAATTATTGAACAGATGTCCCGAAAAGACATTTTTTTATTAATGGGAACGCAGAGTAGCATAGATTAAAAGCTGAGTCCTAATAGCGGAAATAGGACGGACTGGGCGCCTCTGCGGGGTGTAAGTGACGATCGTGTTCACAAGCAACAAAATAAAGATTCAAAATAAATAAGTAAAAAAAATTCACTGATTCTTGAAGATTTCCGGGAAATTTCCAAGAAATATCCTTGGGTTCCCCATTGATTTGCATTTGGTTTGTTATTCATGACTATAGAATAGTAGTTTGGGATTTGTTACAAATAATCCGAAAAGTTACTATTCGCTCATCACTACTCATCTAAAATTTAATAATGCAATAAATATTTTTGAAAAAAGTTGACTTAATTTCATACAAATCAATTTTGCTATAAATACAGTGCCTACAAGTAGTATTCAACCCCCTGCAGATTTAGCAGGTTTACACATTCGGAATTAACTTGGCATTGTGACATGTGGACTGTAGATCAGCCTGGAAGTGTGAAATGCAGCAAAAAAGAATGTTATTTCTTTTTATTTTTTTAAATTGTGAAAAGTTTATTCAGAGGGTCATTTATTATTCAACCCCTCAAACCACAAGAATTCTGTTTGGTTCCCCTAAAGTATTAAGAAGTATTTCAGGCACAAAGAACAATGAGCTTCACAGGTTTGGATTAATTATCTCTTTTTCCAGCCTTTTCTGACTAATTAAGACCCTCCCCAAACTTGTGAACAGCACTCATACTTGGTCAACATGGGAAAGACAAAGGAGCATTCCAAGGCCATCAGAGACAAGATCGTGGAGAGTCACAAGGCTGGCAAGGGGTACAAAACCCTTTCCAAGGAGTTGGGCCTACCTGTCTCCACTGTTGGGAGCATCATCCGGAAGTGGAAGGCTTATGGAACTACTGTTAGCCTTCCACGGCCTGGACAGCCTTTGAAAGTTTCCACCCGTGCCAAGGCCAGGCTTGTCCGAAGAGTCAAGGCTAACCCAAGGACAACAAGGAAGGAGCTCCGGGAAGATCTCATGGCAGTGGGGACATTGGTTTCAGTTAATACCATAAGTAACGTACTCCACCGCAATGGTCTCCGTTCCAGACGAGCCCGTAAGGTACCTTTACTTTCAAAGCGTCATGTCAAGGCTCGTCCTACAGTTTGCTCATGATCACTTGGAGGACTCTGAGACAGACTGGTTCAAGGTTCTCTGGTCTGATGAGACCAAGATCGAGATCTTTGGTGCCAACCACACACATGACGTTTGGAGACTGGATGGCACTGCATACGACCCCAAGAATACCATCCCTACAGTCAAGCATGGTGGTGGCAGCATCATGCTGTGGGGCTGTTTCTCAGCCAAGGGGCCTGGCAATCTGGTCCGCATCCATGGGAAGATGGATAGCACGGCCTACCTGGAGATTTTGGCCAAGAACCTCCGCTCCTCCATCAAGGATCTTAAGATGGGTCGTCATTTCATCTTCCAACAAGACAACGACCCAAAGCACACAGCCAAGAAAACCAAGGCCTGGTTCAAGAGGGAAAAAATCAAGGTGTTGCAGTGGCCTAGTCAGTCTCCTGACCTTAACCCAATTGAAAACTTGTGGAAGGAGCTCAAGATTAAAGTCCACATGAGACACCCAAAGAACCTAGATAACTTGGAGAAGATCTGCATGGAGGAGTGGGCCAAGATAACTCCAGAGACCTGTGCCGGCCTGATCAGGTCTTATAAAAGACGATTATTAGCTGTAATTGCAAACAAGGGTTATTCCACAAAATATTAAACCTAGGGGTTGAATAGTAATTGACCCACACTTTTATGTTGAAAATTTATTAAAATTTAACTGAGCAAAATAACTTGTTGGTTTGTAAGATTTATGCATCTGTTAATAAATCCTGCTCTTGTTTGAAGTTTGCAGGCTCTAACTTATTTGCACCTTATCAAACCTGCTAAATCTGCAGGGGGTTGAAGACTACTTGTAGGCACTGTATCTCCCAAAATTTTGTGGATACTTTATTTGATGTATCTCTTCTCCATACCGGTTCTCTGGTTCTTTTTTTATTTTCAATTTATCTCCATACCCAATTCTCTGGTTCTTTTTTGATTTTCATTGTATCACCATACTGGTCCTCTGGTTCGTTTTCGTGTTTTTATTTATCTCCATAAAAGTTCTCTGGTTCGTCTTTGGTTTATCTCCTTACCCGGTTCTCTAGTTCTTTTTTGGTTTTCAATTTATCTCCATACCGGTTCTCATGTCCTTTTTGAGTTTTTGATTTTTCTCCATATTCGGTTCTCTTTAGTGATGAGCGAGTATGCTTGTTAGTACTCGGTACTCGCACGAGTATCACTGTACTCGGGCTACTCGGCGGGGACTGAGTAATCTCGCGATACTCATGCTGTACTCGTGGTCTTCATCCCTGCATGTTGGCGCTCTTTTGAGAGCCAGCCCTCATGCAGGGATTGGCTGGCAGACCACTGCAATGCCACAGCCCTGTTAGTTGTGGAATTGCAGTGATTGGCCGGCCTGCACAGCGTGACCGAGCCTTTATACCGGCGCGCGTGCTGTGCTCTGCTCACAGCCATCCAGACAGTCAGTGCAGGGAGAGTGTTGCTGCTTCAGGGAAAGGTTTGCGGCCCTTTATAGTTAGTTCCGGAGCAGGGCTGCTAACAGTGTGACCAGAAGTCCTTCTCAGGACTATTATAGTTGTATACAGGCAGGCAAGGAATAGCCAGGTCGGAGTACAGGAGCAGAGTCCTTCTCAGGACTATTGTTGCTGTATACAGGCAGGGTATAGCCAGGTCGGAATACAGGCTAGTGACCAGAAGAGTCCTTGTCAGGACTATTGTAGCAGTATACAGGCAGGCAGGCAGGCAAGCAGGGTATATAGCCATTCCTAGTGGTGACCGTATACCAGTCTTCATCATATCTGGGGCTGGTGTACACAGTCTAAAACAGTCCAGATAGTGTCAGACTTCTCAGTAATTGTCGCTCCTAAAAACCTGTTAGGTTCTTAGTGCGTCCGTGCTTGCATTTAAAAAACGCACATGTGTGGCAGTCGGTGGCAGCGTCAGGCTCCATATTGTCCCTGGATAGAGACGTGCATGATGGCCTGTAAACATGAAGTGCCCATTGTAAGGAAGTGGGTCTATTGTAGTATAGCCCTTAGGCAGGGCAGCCAAAAATTTGGAGGCTCCACATTGTCCCTGGATAGAGATGTGCATGAGGGCCTCAAAACATTGTTCCCATTGCAAAGGAGCGGGTCTCCTGTCGATGTAATGCCCATTCTGAAAGAATGGGCGAAAAAATTTACCACTGGGGGTATACCTGAAACAAAGGCCTAACTATTGTAACGGTCATCATGATGGCGCATGAGGAGAAGGAGGAGCAGTCCAGCGATTAGCCAAAGTCCAGAAGTGTGTTACCATGGGTGAGTGGAGGTACATGGCAAATTCCCGTTACAAACTTTAAATTCCGCTCTCATTTGCTGGTGGTGTGGTGAAGTCTGGCCCAATCCAACCCTTGTTCATCTTGATCAGAGTCAGCCTGTCAGCATTTACAGTTGACAGGCGGGTGCGTTTATCTGTAATGATTCCACCTGTGGCACTAAAAACACGCTCTGACAAAACGCTAGCAGCAGTGCAGGCCAGGACTTCCAAGGCGTAGAGAGCCAATTCATGCCACGTGTCCAGCTTGGATACCCATTAATTGTAAGGCACAGAGGAATGTCGGAGTACAGTTGTTTGATGTGCAAGGTACTCCTTCAGCATCTGGGCAAACTTAGGATTTCTTGTGGCACTACCCCGCACCTAAGGGGCTGTGGTATGTGAGGGGCTGAGAAAACTGTCCCACATCTTAAAGACTGTTCCCCTATCTCTGGCGGATTGGACTTGTGCCCCTCTCGGCTGTACGCCTTGGTTGTCCACTGATTCCTGACCTATGCCGCTAGCGTTTTGTGAGGGGAATGCTTTGCCTACTTCCGTGACTATGGCCTTCTGGAACTGCTGCATTTTGCCTGACCTCTCCGCCTCGGGAATAAGAGACATAAAGTTCTCCTTTTAGCGTGGGTCTAACAGTGTTACCAACCAGTAATGATTGTCGGCCAAGATGTTCTTAACGCGAGGGTCACGAGACAGGCAGCTTACCATAAAGTCAGCCATGTGCGCCAGACTCTTAACAGCCATCACTTCAGTAGCCTGACCAAAACGATGACTGAACATGCTGTCCTCCTCCTCCTCCTCATCATCTACCCTGTCCTCTGGCCAGCCACGCTGAACCGAGGATATGACTGCATGTCATATCCTCAATTTGGCCGGAGAGTTGCTCCATGTCTTCATCCTCCTCCTTGTCATAGTCCTCCACTGCACGTTGTGATGAGACGAGGCTGGGCTGTGTGTTATCACCCACACCCACTACTGTTTCTTGCTCCAACTCATCGCGCTCCGCCTGCAATGCATCATGGTTGTTTTTGAGCAGAGACCATTTTAGAAGGCAGAGAAGCGGTATGGTGACGCTAATAATGGCGTCATCGCCGCTCACCATCTTGGTGGAGTCCTCAAAGTTTTGGAGGATGGTACATAGGTCGGACATCCATCTCCACTCCTCAGGTGTTATGTGTGGAGTTTGACCCATTTCCCGACGGCTTAGGTGATGCAGGTACTCAACAACTGCCCTCTTCTGCTCACATATCCTGACCAACATGTGCAGAGTTGAATTCCAACGTGTGGGGACATCACACACCAGTCTGTGAGCCGGAAGATGCAAACGGCGCTGAAAGCCGGCAAGGCCGGCTGAAGCAGTAGGTGACTTTCGAAAATGTGCAGACAGGCGGCGAACTTTTACCAGCAGATCAGACAGCT
Organism: Anomaloglossus baeobatrachus; assembly: GCF_048569485.1. NCBI lineage: Eukaryota > Metazoa > Chordata > Amphibia > Anura > Aromobatidae > Anomaloglossus > Anomaloglossus baeobatrachus. Next base: position 20,719,183 of record NC_134362.1, read on the forward strand.
CTGGGAATGACTTTAGAAACCGCTGAACCACGAGGTTGAGCACATGGGCCACGCATGGACCATGTGTCAGCTGGCCTCGCCTCAAAGCCGCCACCAGGTTACGGCCATTGTCACACACGACCTTTCCTGGCTTTAGGTTCAGAGTTGTGAGCCAGTGATCTGCCTGCTGTTTCAGAGCTGTCCACACCTCTTCTGCATTGTGGGGTTTGTCACCTATGCAGATTAGCTTCAGCATTGCCTGTTGCCGCTTCGCCGAGGCAGTGCTGCAGTGCTTCTGTGTCGCCCTGGACAAGCCAGGGGCCACAGAGCACAACACTTACACACCCCACACTCCCTGCAGGCACATCATAGTCAAAACACAAAATCCTTGTTGCCTTCCCCAGGGGCTGTTGTCCACACCAGGGTGTGGAGCCAGGTGGTTGGTCTCCACCCACCAAGGAGGAGGGAAAACACAGGCAGTGAGAGTTAAGCTAAGGAAGTGGAAGGAGGAAAGTAGTAGAGAGGAGAAAAGTGACAGCAAAGAGCCTGAATTTGGTCCGGGTGTGTGGCCCGGACAGGACAGCAAGGTTGGCAGGATGTGGTGACCGTCTGCAGTGGAGGCCGATTGGAGTCTGCCGTAAGGACCGTGGATGGGTGGTGACCCGGCGGTACCGGACCGGTATACAAAGAGAAGCCAGCACCATTGGCAGGGGCCTTTCGGATCCCGGCAAGGCTTGGTGTCGCCGTGAATTTGCCAAATCCGTTAGTGAAGGGGACCTCCGGGTTTCCAAACAGCCAAGTCCCGATAGAAGGCAACCGTCCAACCGTGAAGGGGAGACACCGCCACCGCCAAAGGGCAACCGTCTCCCAGGGCCAGCGCCTGTGGGCAAAAAGGGCTCCTCCGGCCCATATCCAGGTCGGGGAGCGGGTTACCGGTGGGAAACCATCACTACCAACACTGAACTTAGGTGCAGGGAGAGACAGTCATCACTAACCTGCAGGGAGGAATAACCGCAGCCGTCCGAGGGACCCGTCCATCCAGCCGCTTGTTTTACCGTGAACTATGTCATCATCATTGGGCTGAGTGAGTACCTCCGTGCCGTGCGGCACAGCGCTGCCCCTGCGACCCTGCACCTCATCAGCCCCGCAACCCTCCTGTCATCCATCTCTACCCCATCACCGGGCCCCAGGACAACCAACCCCCCTACCCACGGAGGGGAGAAATAACAACAAAGCTGCTCCCTGTCACAGGCTCCCGGGATCCCCGTCCAGAGCAGCGGTGGTGTCCACACAATCACCACAACCGTGGGTGGCGTCACGGACAATATCCCCAAAACCCAAACCACCCCTTTTCACTCACGGGCGAGGAGCGCCGCTCGAGTCCCCGGGATCCGGCAAATCGCTCGAGCCACCGAGCAGCAGCAGCCGTAGAGCAGCGGCAGCCGGACCCGAGCAGTGGGAGAGCGCAGCGTCCCCTCCTCCGCCCGCGACACTTCCAGCTTGGGACTGGTGTGGAGGGTACAGTGGATGAGGATGCGCAGGAGGAGGAGGAGGCTGAAGAGCATGACATTCCGGAGCTGTAGAGTGTGGGTGAAAACCTGACTGAGGTAGGGCCTGCAAAACTTGGTGTGGGAAGGACGTGTTCCGTCCCTCGCTCAGACTGGGTCCCAGCTTCCACAATATTAACCCAGTGTGCCGTCAACGAGATGTAGCGGCCTTGCCCACAAACACTTGTCCATGTGTCTGTGGTTAGGTGGACTTTGGGTGAAACAGCGTTGTTCAGGGCACGTGTGATGTTTTGTGACACGTGGTTATGCAATGCGGGGACGGCACACCGGGAGAAATAGTGGCGGCTGTGGACCGAGTAACGTGGGACAGCTGCCACCATCAGGTCGCGGAATGCTTCTGTCTCCACCAGCCTAAAAGGCAACATTTCCAGCACAAGCAGTCGCGAAATGTTAGCATTTAGAAGTGTGGCATGTGGGGTGTTGGCAGTGTATTTGCACCTGCGTTCAAAGGTTTGCTGAATGGATAACTGAACGCTGCGCTGGGACAAGGACGTGCTTGATGATGGTGTTCTTTCTGCGTAGGCAACTGCAGGTGCAGGAGTGGAGGAGGCTTGTTCGCAGGCAGCATGGACAGGGGATTGGCTCGCATGCACAACCAGCGAAGACGCAGCAGTGACATTAGCAAGCACTGCTCCTCGACTCTGTTGTACTTCCCACAAAGTCGGGTGCTTGGCTGACATGTGCCTGATCATGCTGGTGGTGGTCAGGCTGCTAGTTTTGGTACCCCTGCTAATGCTGGCATGGCAGGTGTTGCAAATGGCCTTTTTAGAATCATCTGGAGCCAACTTAAAAAACTGCCAGACTCGGGAAGACCTAACATTTGTACAGGCACCTTGTGTCGTGTTGTTCCGGGGAACGGTTGCCTGACTTCTGCCTGGGGCCACCACCCTGCTTCTTACTGCCTGTTGTGATGCTACGCCTCCCTCCCCCTGTGCACTGCTGTCCTCGCTCTGCATATCCTCCTGCCAGGTTGGGTCAGTTACTGGATCAGCCACCACGTCGTCTTCCTCTTCCGCACCCTGCTCCTCCTCCTGACTTCCTGACAATTGTGTCTCATCATCGTCCACCCCTTGTTGAGACACGTTGCCAACTTCGTGAGAACGTGGCTGCTCAAATATTTGGGCATCTGTACATACGATCTCGTCATGACCCACTTCAACAGGAGCTGGCGAGAGGCCAGAATGTGCGAATGGAAACGTGAACAGCTCTTCCGAGTGTCCAAGTGTGGGATCAGTAATGTCCGTGGACGTGTACTCGGCCTTGTGGTAGGAAGGAGGATCAGGTTCTGAAATGTGCGGTGCAGTATCACGGCTACTGACACTTGACCGTGTGGAAGACAGAGTGTTTGTGGTGGTGCCAATCTGACTGGAAGCATTATCCGCTATCCAACTAACAACCTGTTGACACTGGTCTTGGTTCAAGAGCGGTGCACTTCTGCGGTCCCCAAGAATTTGGGACAGGACGTGCGAGCGACTAGATGTGGCCCTTTGTTGTGGCGAAATTAGAGCTTGCCCACGACCTCGGTCTCTGCCTGCACCACCATCACGTCCACTTCCTTGTTCCTTGCCAACGCCCTTGCGCATTTTGCAATGCTGTGCTGACGTGTATTCACTAGACTTGGGCGTTATATCAAAGTTTGTGCAAATCGTGCACCTGTACGCTGCCACCGACAGGCACACACGTGCGGTTTTTAAATGCAAGCACGGAGGCACTAAGAACCTAACAGGTCTCTATCCAGGGACAATGTGGAGCCTCCCAATTTTTGGCTGCCCTGCCTAAGGGCTATACTACAATAGACCCACTTCCTTACAATGGGCACTTCAGGTTTACAGGCCATCATGCACGTCTGTATGCAGGGGCATTGGTGAACCTCACAATTTTGGACTGCCCTGGCAAAGGAAAATACTACAAAGACTCACTTCCTCAAAATGGGCACATTAGACTCAGAGGCCTTTATGTACGTCTCTTCTCAGGGACATCGGAGTGCCACACAATGTTTTACGTAAAATCTTTCATGTATTAATCTCAAAAAGTAACATACACCAGCTCTATCTCACTATTGGGTATGTGCCCTTAACATTTCCGCCATGAAAATTCATTTTGGTGTCATTTTGAAGGTTTTCTGGTGAGTCCGTAAAAATGGCATAAAACGCGGACAAAATTGTTCACAGCTGTGACTTTTGAGTGATAAATGCTTCAAGGGGTCTTCCCCATGCTGTTGCCATGTCATTTGAGCACTCTTCTGAGACTTTTGTGCCATTTTTAGGGTTTCTACATGCTGCCGGGGGGTCATTTCACAAAAATACTCGGGTCTCCCATAGGATAACATTGGGCTCGGTGCTCGGGCCGAGTACATGAGTATCTTGGGATGCTCGGCCCAAGCCTCGAGCACCCGAGCTTTTTAGTACTCGCTCATCACTAGTTCTCTTATCTATTTTAGCTTTCAATTTATCTCCATACAGGTTCTTTGGTTCTTTTTTGATTTATCTCTATACCCAGTTCTCTGGTCCTTTTTTTGCTTTTTGATTTATCTCTATACCCAGTTCTCTGGTCCATTTTTAGTTTCCGATTTATCTCCATACAGGTTCTTTGGTTCTTTTTTGTTTTTTTATTTACCTCCATACCTGGTTCTCTGGTCCTTTTTTGTTTTTTTGATTTATCTCCATACCTGGTTCTCTGGTCCTTTTTTGTTTTTTGATTTATCTCCATACCTGGTTCTCTGGTCCTTTTTTGTTTTTTTTGATTTATCTCCATACCTGGTTCTCTGGTCCTTTTTTGTTTTTTGATTTATCTCCATACCTGGTTCTCTGGTCCTTTTTTGTTTTTTTTTATTTATCTCTATACCCAGTTCTCTGGTCCATTTTTAGTTTCTGATTTATCGCCATACAGGTTCTCTGGTTCTTTTTTGGTTTTTGATTTATATCCATGCCAAGTTCTCAGATCCTTTTTTGGCTTTTGATCTATCTCTACAACCGGTTCTCTGGTTATTTTTTGTTTTTTGATTTATCTTCATACTGTTTCTCTGGTTCTTCTTTTTGTTTTCGATTTATCTCCATACCGGTATTCCTGTTCTTTTTGGGTTTTTGATTTATCTTTATACCCGGTTCTCTGGTCCCTTTTTGGTATTCAATTTATCTCCATACCAGTTCTTTGGTTCTTTTTTGTTTTTTTTTTATTTATATCCATACCGATTCTCTAGTCCTTTTTTGGTTTGTGATTTATCTCCATACCGATTCTTTGGTTCTTTTTTGATTTATCTCCATCTCTTATCTATCCAAAGATAGGACTAACATACAAACTCTTCATTGATGTTGTCCCTTTTGGGATTTTAACTTATGACCCCAATGCTACAAAACAAAAGTGCTAACCACTGAGCCAACGTGCTGCTATACCATTTCCTTAACTCGGATTAATTTCTATGAACATCACGCAAACCACAAAACTCAGCTGCGTTCAGTTTTTTTTGTAATCAGAAATGGGAATAAACATTTAGACCCAATGAGGCTGGTGTACTTACTTTGGAAACTAACGTCAGAAAGGCTGTACATCAGGGTGATTTAAATCTGGGATAAAGTGATGTCAGGGTGTTGCGGGCGGGGAGGAGGGTGTCAGCACACTACGCTCACCCCCTTCTGCTCGGGTCGGGCGGTTGCTGCTCAATAGTGGCTCGAGCTGTAGGCCGGATCCCGGGGGTTCTCGAGCGGCACTCCTCGCCCGTGAGTGAAAGGGGGTTGTTGGGTGTGGGGATTGTTTATTGTCCGTGACGCCACCCACGGTTGTGGTGATTTCACCACCGCTGCTCAATAGGGGGGATCCCGGGGATGGTGATGCGGAGCAGCCAGGTGTTGTGTTGCCCCTCCGTGGGTAGGGGTTGGTGATCCCGGGGCCCGGTGATGAGATGGGAGATGCAGGGCCTGGTGGGCGCAGGGACGCGGGGGCAGCGCTGTGCCTTGCGGCACTGTGGTACTCACTCAGCCTGAGACGTTGACACAGTTTTACGGTAAACCACACGGCTGGAAAGACGGTTCCCACGGACGGCTGCACTTGCTCTCCCAGTAGGTGACGGTGATGTCCCTTTTCCTTGCACCTTTGTTTCTGTGTTGGTAGCGATGGGTTCCCACCGGTAACCCACTCCCCGGCTTCAAGCTGGACCGGAGGAGCTCTACTCTTTGCCCGCAGGCGCTGGCCCTGAGAAACTGGTGCCCTGGCGGTGGTGGTGTTTCTGCTACAATGGTTGGGCTGTTGCCTTCAATCGGGACTTGGTTGTTGGGGGATCTACGTCCCCTTCACTGACGGATTCGGCAAATTATGGCGACTCCTAGCCTTGCCGGGGTCCGAGAGGCCCCTGCCCTGGTGCTGACTGTCCTTTGGTACACTGCTCCAGACCGCCGGGCCACTACCCGTCCGCGGTCCTTCCAGGAACTTCCAAACGGTCCCCCTCCAGACAGTCACCGCCGTTGCTGACCTTGCTGACCCTGTCCTGCACACAGCTGGACTCTCTTCAGGCTTTCTTTCTGTCACCTTTCACCTTCCTTCAACTTCTCCTACTCCTCCTTTACCACTTCCACTTCCCTCACTTGACTGCCTGGTTCTTCCTGCCTCCAGGGCTGTGTACTCCTCGGTGGGCGGAGCCAACCGCCTGGCCCACCCCCTGGTGTGAATCATCAGCCTCTGGAGGAAGGCAACAAGGATTTTTGGTTAGCTTTGATGTTCCTGACTGGGGTGTAGGGTGTGTTGGTGCAATGCCCTGTGACCCCTGGCTTGCCCAGGGCGTCACAAGGGATCAGGATGGAGCTTAAGATATCATATTGTGATTGTTCGAAATATTTCGGATTTCTTAGAGGGTTCCTGCGCAACAATCCAATCCTTCCTTCCTGCTTATTTATGCATCGGTGACCATTGATTTTACCACCCAAAGCCGTTTTCCCGACAATTGCATTATGCCAAAATGCGTTTCGATGCACAATCAATCACATAAATCATTCCCATGCTCCTGATGCCAATTCACTTGTCAGTAGGATATTCTAAAAGACGCTATATAAAAAAAAACAATAAAGAAAACAGAACAATAAAAGGACTTTCCACTGTGTTCTAGATTGTAATATCCACGTATGTAATTCACTGAAGCCATTAACTCAGGACTTAATTGGCTCACACAATTCTCCGCACAGGGCTGTGCCAGTACATCTTACTTAGAAGAAAAGCAAGTGTTGCCCCTGGCACCGACATGCCCACATTTCTACTTGACGGTTCATTTAATCAGTTCTGGCCTCATTGTGTGAAATCTACATCAAGACAACAGACGAAATGTTGTCAGAGACAGAAAGATAACGACTCGGAGAAGAAATTCACTGTCTTGTAGTTTAAAAGACATTTGCAGACAAATAACCGTCCATAGTGCACATAAAATGTACCGCACAACAATGCATGGAAAGTAAAAATAATAAGAACAAAAATATTTATTTCATTTTAGCCTACTAAATCCTCAGCATTTTGTAGTTTAGAAGGCAAGTAAATAGGAATTACAGTGATGGCCAAATGTTTTGAGAATGCAACAAATATTAATTTTTACAAAGTCTACTGCTTCAGTTTTTCTAATGGCAATTTGCATATACTCCAGAATGTGATAAAGAGTGATCAGCTTAACAGCAATTACTTGCAAAGTCAATATTGGCTAAGAAAATGAACTTCAACCCCCAAAACACATTTCAACATCATTGCATTCCTGCCTTAAAAGGAGCAGCTAACATTGTTTTAGTGATTGTTCCAGTAACACAGGTGTGGGTGTTGATGAGGACAGGGCTGGCGATCAATCAGTCATGATTAAGTAAGAATGACACCACTGAACACTTTAAAAGGAGGCTGGTGCTTGGTATCATTGTTTCTCTTCAGTTAACCATGGTTATCTCTAAAGAAACACGTGCAGCCATCATTGCTCTGCACAAAAATGGCCTAACAGGGAAGAGTATCGCAGCTACAAAGATTGCACCTCAGTCACCAATCTATCGCGTCATCAAGAACTTCAAGGAGAGAGCTTCCATTGTTGCCAAAAAGGCTCTAGGGCGCCCAAGAAGGACCAGCAAACTCCAGGACCGTATCTTAAAACTGTTTCAGCTGCGGGATGGGACTACCAGCAGTGGCGAGCTAGCTCAGCAATGGCAGCAGGCGGGTGTGAGGGCTTCTGCACGCACTGTGAGGCGGAGACTGCTTGAGCAAGGCCTGGTATCAAGGAGGGCAGCAAAGAAGCCACTTCTCTCCAGAAAAACATCAGGGACCGACTGATATTCTGCAGAAGGTACAGGGAGTGGACTGCTGAGGACTGGGGTAAAGTAATTTTCTCAGATGAATCCCCTTTTCGATTGTTTGGGACATCTGGAAAACAGCTTATTAGGAGAAGAAGAGGTGAGCGCTACCACCAGTCTTGTCTCATGCCAACTGTTAAGCATCCTGACACCATTCATGTGTGGGGTTGCTTCTCAGCCAAGGGAATCGCACCACTCACAGTCTTGCCTAAAAACACAGCCATGAATAAAGAATGGCACCAGAATGTCCTCCAAGAGCAACTTCTCCAACTGTCCAAGAACAGTTTGGCCCCAACAATGCCTTTTCCAGCATGATGGAGCGCCTTGCCATAAAGCAAAGGTGATCACTAAATGGCTCATGGAACAAAACATAGAGATTTTGGGTCCATGGCCTGGAAACTCCCCAGATCTTAATCCCATTGAGAACTTGTGGGCAATCATCAAGAGACGGGTGGACAAACAAAAACCAACAAATTCTGGCAAAATGCAAGCATTGCTTATGCAAGAATGGACAGCGATCAGTCAGGATTTGCTCCTGAAGATGATTGAGAGCATGCCAGGGAGAATTGCAGAGGTCCTGAAGAAGAAGGGGCAACACTGCAAATAGTGACTTGCTGCATTAACTCATTCTAACTGTCAATAGAACCTTCTGGTCTCATAATATGATTGCAATTATATTTCTGTATGTGATGTAAACATCAGACAAACACAATTAAACACCAAAGGGCAACAGATCATGTGAAAATAGCATTTTGGTGTCATTCTCAAAACGTTTGGCCATGACTGTACAAGAAATAGTGGCACATACATGAAGTGGCACGAGCCTGTCAGTATCGCAATAGGGGGGCGCTACTATAGAGCAAGGGGATCAGGTTTGGAGGAATCATTTAAAACAAGAGGATAAAGTAAATAACTTAGGTTCGGAAATGTACTTGAAGACGTGCTTGTGAAGCACACTATTATAAACTGGGACTTGTCAGGAATTAAGAGGAATGAGTCTTCAAAAAAATCGTTATTGTTTAAATCAGTGTTTTTGTGTTAATTAGTCTTTTTGTGTCAATGTTATTTTCAAATCACAATCTGTATTGAAAAGGAAGGAAAATTTTAAAACTCATATTAACTGGCTATAATGGCCAATTTAGGCTCATACCTCCTGATCATTCCAGAAGACTTTTCAGAAGTCTCACTGTCATCACAGACAGGATTACCATGACAGCTAATACCTCTTTTCACACCTATTAAAATAGGTGATATCACAGCTCACCTCCTCCTCCTGTTCAATGACTGATAACAGCTCTATATACAGTAGATAACAGGATCAGGATTGACCATTTCCAATAGATGATATCACAGCTCATCTCCTCCTCTTGTACAATGACTGATAACACCTCTATATACCGTGGATAACAAAGTATTCTCCATTCATAATAGGTGATATCACAACTCACCCCCTCCCCCTCCTGTACAATTGCAGATAATACTTCTATATACAGTAGATAACACAGGATTCATCATTTACAATAGATGATGTCACAGCTCATCTCCTCCCCCTTATATACAATGACTGATAACACCTCTATATACAGTAGATAACACAGGAGCCCCACCATTCACAATATGTGATATCACAGCTCACCTCCTCCTCTACAGTGACTTATAACAACTCTATATACAGTAAATAACACAGGATCCACCTTCCACAATAGATGTCACAGCTCACCTCCTCCTCCTGTATAATGACTGATAATATCTCTATATACAGTAGATAACACATGATCCACCATTTACAATGGACGATGTCACAGCTCACCTCCTCCTGTACAGTGACTGATAATACCTCTATATACGGTATATTCCCTTCCCTCATTGTATGCTTCAATGTCACAGCTAGAATCAGAGTCAGTCTACTATTACTACATGTAAATTATCTGAAAGAACAGTAAGGAGTGTAGAAATGATCCAGTGATCAGTGTGAAAATTGCAAGATACCTATTTACTTAATGCTTAACAATCACTATAATTGCATGAGTGGGGGAATGTTTGTAGGGTGTTAATACCAGTAAGTGCTCCTTCGCACTCCGCCGTGCTCCTCCATGCTCCTCTGTGTTCCTCCATGCTCCTCTGTGTTCCTCCATGCTCCTCTGTGTTCCTCTCTGCTCCTCCGTGCTCCTTCACACTCCTCCATGCTCCTTTGCACTCCTCTGTGCTCCTCCATGCTCCTTCGCACTCCTGCACACTCTGCCATGCGCCTTTGCACTCCTCCGTGCTCCTCCGTGCTCCTCTTGCTCCTCCACACTCTTCCATGCTCCTCCACGCTCCTCCATGCTCTTCTGCACTCCTCCGAGCTCCTCCATGCTCCTCCGTGCTCTTCCATGGTCCTCCACATTCCTCCATGCCCCTCTGCACTCCTCCACGCTCTTCCCCATTCCTCTGTGTTCCTCTGTGCTCCCCTTACTCATCCACACTCCTGCATGCTCCTCCACGCTCTTCCATGCTCCTCTTCACTCCTCCGATCTCTTCCATGCTCCTCCGTGCTCCTCCATGCTCCTCTGCATTCCTCTGTGCTCCTCCATGCTCCTCTGCATTCCTCCGTGCTCCTCCATGCTCCTCTGCACTCCTCCACGCTTCTTAATGCTCATATGCACTCCTCCGCGTTCCTCCACGCTCCTCTGCGTTCCTCCACACTCCCATTGCTCCTCCACACTCCTCCGTGCTTCTCCACATTCCTCCATGCTCCTCTGCACTCATCCGAGCTACTCCATGCTCCTCTGCACTCCTCTGCGCTTCTTCACGTTCCTCTGCATTCCTCCATGCTCCCCTTGCTCTTCCACACTCCTCTGTGCTCCTCCACACTCCTCCATGCTCCTCTGCACTCCTCCGTGCTCCTCCGCGCTTCTGCACTCCTCCGCGCTTCTCCACGCTCCTCTGCATTCCTCCACGCTCCTCTTGCTCATCCTCACTCCTCCTCACTCCTTCATGCTCCCCTGCACTCCTCTGCGCTTCTTCACGTTCCTCTGCATTCCTCCATGCTCCCCTTGCTCTTCCACACTTCTCTATGCTCCTCCATGCTCCTCCATGCTCCTCTGTACTCCTCCGAGCTCCTCCGCGCTTCTGCACTCCTCCGCGCTTCTCCACGCTCCTCTGCATTCCTCCACGCTCCTCTTGCTCATCCTCACTCCTCCATGCTCCTCTGCATACCTCCGCGCTCTCTTTTCTCCCTGCACTCCTCCACGCTCCTCCGCGCTCCTCCGCACTCCTCCACGCTCCTCTTGCTCATCCTCACTCCTCCATGCTCCTCTGCATACCTCCGCGCTCTCTTTTCTCCCTGCACTCCTCCACGCTCCTCCGCGTTCCTCCGCACTCCTCTGCACTCCTCCTCCTTTGAGAGAGCTCCAGCACCTTTAAGAAAGCAAAATACTGATGCCATCTCTAAATTAGACCATCGTCCTGAAGATTAATAGCTGCAGTCTCTTCCCTCGTATACCCAGTATCTCCATACAAAGAGATGCAGCAATTCGGTAAACAGTGAAAATAAAGAATTTACGATGAAGACCAATTACACTTCTCGTCTGCAGTTATGGAACTTTGTGTATAAAAATCTATGTCTAAATATTGATGAAGAAGCTGTACGTCTCACAGAGGGATATTGATTGGGTTATATACAGTAATATTCTTCCTTATTTGGATTCTTCAGATGATATAAAGTATACAAGTCAGGGTCAATCCACCTGAAGAACAAAACAAAGCGGATTCTTGAGGATTACATCTAAATTATATCATCTTATTGTGTTTCTAAGCTCTATTTTGATTTCTAATCCGGAATATTACATTGGTCTACATCTACTCTTTAATATCTCAGTAAATAAAAAGTACCTTTATATTGATGGAAATAAATGACCAATAAATAGGATGAAGGTCAATCCATACTTGGAGGTTCTGCTCAGTTTTCTTTTAAAAAGTATACAAAAAGCAGATCGCCAGTTTCTGCTCCTAAAACTCAGCAACAAATACAAAATTGTCCTTAAAAATAAGAACTGCCTCGAAGAAACAGCCCTAGCAGGATTTTTCTGTTTTTTTTTGGCGTATGCTTAAAATATATTTCCTATTCCAAAAATAAGCCCTAATTGCAGATCATCATATTAGTATGCTGAAATAGGACAATGGGCAGCCCTTTTAGGATATGTAATATTTTATTGATGTATGTTGCTGCAAGCCCTGGAAGTTTATAGTTACATGCCGGCTATTTAATGGAATGAATATTCACCCCCTTTCCCGCCCATAATCCCGCCCACCCCTCTGCCGACATCATTGATTGGAATTGTGTTCATGAAATAATGAATATTCACCCCTCTTTGCCGGGTGTCATTGATTTACTATCATCTCAGGATCGCAGCGCAATGCTCGCACTGGTCGGCGCCTCTTCTCACGAGCGTTACAGCTGCATAGAAATACACACTGACATGCTTGGGTCAGAAGAGCTGCCGGCCAATGCGAGCATTGTGTTGTGACCCTGCAATGACAGTCTGAGTGAATCAATGATGCTGACAGAGGGCTGGGTGGGAAACGGGTTGAATATTCATTATTTCATAAACACAAGTTCCAGTCAATAATGCTGTTAAAAGGGTGGCTGGGAGTATGGGTGGGAAAAGGGGTGAATATTCATTCCATTAACTAGCCAGCATGTGACTATAAACTTCCAAGGTTTACAGCAATATATTATGGGTGGAAGGAAGGAGTGAATATTCTTTCCATTAATCAGTCAGCATGGGGCTAGGAAATTCCATGGCCTATAGCAACATACATATTATGGGTGGGGGAAGGGGTGAATATTCATTCCATTAACTAGTCAGCATGCGGCTATAAACTTCCAAGGTTGACAGCAATGTAAATATTATGGGCGGGGGAAGGAGTGAATATTCATTCCATTAACTAGCCAGCATGCGACTATAAACTTCCAGGGCTTACAGCAACATCCATATTATGGGTGGGCGAAGGGGTGAATATTCATTTTTCATGGGTTGTGGAAGGAGTGAATATTCATTCCATTAACTAGCCAGCATGGGACTATAAACGTCCAAGGTTTACAGCAATGTATATATCATGGGTGGGTGAAGGAGAGAATTTTCATTTTCATGGATTGTGGAAGGAGTAAACATTCATTCCATTAATTAGCCAGCATATGATTATAAACTTCCAGGGCTTACAACAACAACTTACATATTAGAGGTGGGGGAAGGAGTGAATATTCATTCCATTCACTAGCCGTCATGTGACTATAAACTTTCAAGGCTTACAGCAACGTATATATTATGGGAGGGGTTAAGGAGTGAAAATATATTCCATTAATTAGCCAGTATGTAGCTATAAACTTCCATGGCCAACAGCAACGTACATATTATGGGTGGGGAAAGAAGTAAATATTCATTTTATTAATTAGCCAGGATGTGACTATAACCTTCTAAGGCTTACAGCAACGTACATATTCTAGGTGGGGGAAGGAGTGAATATTCATTCCTTTAATTAGCCAGCATATGATTATAAACTTCCAGGGCTTCCAACAACGTCCATATTCTGGGTGGGCAAAAGGAGTGAATATTCATTTTTCCCCTTGACAGGTGATCGAATCACTGACTCCAATACACAATATCCCCTGAAAATATGCCCTAAGCCAAAAATAATATAAGACACTGTCTTATTTTGGAATGTACACGCTGAGTATTTTTGTTGATTTTATGGAGTGGAAACTCCAAGTTTTTAAGGAGTTTTGATTTTTGACGTGGATTGGAAAAGATTCCACTCCGTTTCTTCTCCAAAAAACTCCATGTGCATAAACCCTAAGAAGAAGCCAGTATTATAAATTGCACGTTATAGTAAAACAATTTATTCTATTTAGTAGTTGGGCCCCTTAAATTCTAAAATTTCCAATTACTTCTCTGGGCTGGAGCTGGTATAATATATATTTCCATCTCTCTGCTATATACAGTACATAACTAAAGACATTCATACTTTAAGAATTTAGGCGTTTACCTCAATACGAGTTTTGACGGTGAATATTTCCATTCACACAGATGTGTCCTTCTTCATCTTTTGTTTTGGGGGTTCGACCCATCCCAAAATAAGGATTAGAGATAATAAAAAAAATGTAAAAAAAAATCTCATGATTTTGTGATACTCTATTGGGAGACGTTTATGCTTTATGTTTCTATATATAACCAACCGGTAGTTGTAATCTTGGTTGCAGCGAAATGTAGGTTTTGCTACAATGTTGCAATAATGTATTGAAATTGTGGATGTCTCTCCAGGGAGGAAGGAGACAAACTCTAGCGCCACCTATTGGAAGTAGCAAGTTAAAAGTGACCCTTTAAAGAGCTTTTTCATACGGCTTAGGGGTACTTTGCACGCTGCGACATTGCTAGCCGATTGTAGCGATGCCGAGCGCGATAGTCCCCGCCCCCGTCGCAGATGCGATATCTTGTGATTGCTGCCATAGCGAACATTATCGCTACGGCAGCTTCACACGCACTTACCTGCCCTGTGACGTCGCTCTGGCCGGCGAACTGCCTACTTTCTAAGGGGGCGTGTTGTGCGGCGTCACACGGCAGGCGGCCAATAGAAGCGGAGGGGCGGAGATGATCGGGACTTAAACATCCCGCCCACCTTCTTCCTTCCTCATTGCAGGCAGGACGCAGGTAGGAGATGTTCCTCGCTCCTGCGGCTTCATACACAGCGATGTGCGCTGCCGCAGGAACGAGGAACAACATCGGACCTGTTGCTGCAGCGAAATTATGGAAATGACCGACACTACACAGATCACCGATTTTCGACGCTTTTGCGATCGTTTATCGGTGCTTCTAGGCTTTACACGTAGCGACGTCATTACCGGCACCGGATGTGCGTCATTTTCGATTTGACCCCGACGACATTGCAGTAGCGATGTCGCAACGTGCAAAGTACCCCTAAGGATTTATACCAGATCAGAACCTCAATTTGCAGACATGGTGTGTCGGGGTGATTGCCCCTCGTCAGTGCAAAGTATAGGATCTGATTTGGCTGTATAAGAAGCTATAGTGGGGTCTAAGGAGAAAACATTTCTACTTGCGGAGACTGACAAACCAATCTGGCTGCCCCTGTGGGAAATATTCTCTTGGAGAGACAAATTGAATATTTCCCAGAGGAGCATTGCAGCTATAAGACCCCTCACTGGCAGCCAGACTGGTTTGTCAGTCTCCGCAAGGAGAAATTGTGATCTTCATCAAAATTTGCAAAACGGTAACGAAAAGACACAAAAAAAATGTTGGATTCTCCATATTTGTTTCTATTTATTTATTTATTTATTTTTTTATTTTTTACAGCAAAGAAAATGCATAAATATTCAGGATTTCAACAATACAAAAAATGTCTGCCGAAATGTTTTTTTATTTATTTATTTTTCAAAAAGCGTTTGAGGCTTCAGTATAATTAATGTGCAATGCTGCGGGAGTATTAACCGAAATAGATCAAAAGCGCCTTTAATGCCCCTCCGCTAGTTTTATCCCTCTCACATCTTTGGATTATTCTCTTGTTTTGAAGTAAACAATGTGCGGCGCTCTCCAGATTGTACTCTAATTTAATTTACTATGTGTAGAACTTCACCACATTGCTGGAAACGAAATTTGAAAAGATTGTCTCTATTGATCTGAGTGCACGATACATTCACCATCAACAGCTTCTTTTTATCCGGATTATGTTTCAAGTGTGCATCATCATTTTCCTATAACGCCCCTATGCACACTGCGGTATTATTTAAATAGGAAATGTACCAGATAATAATACCGTCGTCTGGATAGGTTGGATTTTTTGAGCTGTAAAGTCTCTCGGATGATGTAGTGGGATTTTTTTTTCCTTTGATCTTTGGGAAGTGTCATCACTAATTTGCATGAAATAGTCTATAAGGCATTTTTATGCAAAATAACACACTTTTTCTAAATACCGCCATCCTAATGATCATCGGATCAGTGTAAGGCCGGCGTTACACGGGACGATATATCGTGCGATTGCATGAGCGATCGCACCCGCCTCCGTCGTTTGTGCGTCATGGGCAATTTGTTGCCCGTGGCGCACAAAGTCGTTTACCCCCTGGCACACTGTCAAGGGAAGAATTTGGGTGAAGACTGCTAACGGAGTCTTCGTTTGGGATACAGAGACGGTGCCGTATTAGCTGTATATAAGTGCCAATATATCAATGTATATAAGACAATGAACACACAGACATGCTCTCTCTTTCAGCCAGCATCATCAACTGACTCGTGTATTCGATAGATCCAATTATACAGAAAAGCTACTTCGGCCTTGAAGCTAAACAGGGAGTACTTTTACTCCTTAATTTCTCACAGTGCAGTTTGTTTCTGTACATATTCTTTCTGTGTGAACATTACTGATAACACTTTTGCAGCTTCAACATTCTGGCTTCATTATCTTTGGTTAACTCCTTCGTGACTATACAACTTTGAATTATACTATAGATCTGTGCAATTGCTACATAGAGGGACAGATAATTATGCAACTACATCTACATTTTGATTATTTATATACACAGATATTCTTATTATGTTTGAACAAACAAGCTATAGCTCAGAGCCACCTCCACAACACGTACTTACCTGCTGAGCGACCTCGCTGTGGGCGGCAAACATCCTTTTCCTGAAGGGGGAGGGATGTTCGGCGTCACAGCGACGTCACAAAGCGGCCGCCCAATAGAAGCGGAGGGGCGGAGATGAGCAGGACGTAACATCCCGCCCACCTCCTTCCTTCCGCATTGCCGGCGGGACGCAGGTAAGCTGTGTTCGTCATTCCCGGGGTGTCACACGGAGCGATGTGTGCTGCCTCGGGAACGATGAACAACCGGCGCGCAGAAGGAGGAACGAGATTATGAAAATGAACGACGTGTCAACGAGCAACGATAAGCTGAGTATTTTTGCTCATTAACAGTCGTTCGGAGGTGTCACACGCTACGACATCTCTAACGATGCTGGAAGTTCGTCATGGAATCCGCCCGATATATCGTAGCGTGTGACGCCGCCCTAAGTCCGGCAGATGTGTCCTCTGGGATTCAAGCTGTATATGTGTCTATTATGTCTAACAGGACCCCTCTCAATTCTCTGTGACTTTTCATCAAGTCTTTGTTTATTTGCTGATTCTTCTTTAACAGCATTCTGTCATAACTATAAGTTCTGGAACTTCCTTACCCTCACAATATGCATGTAGTAGGCTATGTGCACACACTGCAGATTTGGTACAGACATTTTCTGCAGCAAGTCTGCACCTTCTGGCAGAAAAACGCACCAAAAAACCCATCCGGTTTTGGTCAGATTTTGGTGCATTTTTTTCCCATGCTTTTTTTAGTGAAGTCAATGGCTGGAAGGGCTGAAAAATGCAGGAAAAAAACACCTCAACAATTGACATGCCGCAGAATTTTTTCTGCATCAAAATCTGCACCAAATCTTGGATTTTAATTCTTGAACCTCCTCTTTTTCTCTTGATCCTCTTCTAGAAGGCTGCGGATCTTCTCTGTGAAGCCTCCAGCAATCGTTTCCCATCATCTTCAACATCCATCTACCTTGGTATTGTCTTTATCATGTTCACGTTCCATCTACCTTGTTATCGTCCTCCATCATCTTCACCTTCCATCTTCCTTGGTATCGTCCCCCATCATCTTCACCTTCCATCTACCTTGGTATCGTCCCCCATCATCTTCACCTTCCATCTACCTTGGTATCGTCCCCATCATCTTCACCTTCCATCTACCTTGGTATCGTCCCCCATCATCTTCACCTTCCATCTACCTTGGTATCGTCCCCCATCATGTTCACACTGCATCTATATTGTTTTCGTCCTCCGTCATTTTCACCTTCTATCTACCCTGGTACCGTTGTTCCTTCTACTTTTCTTTTGATCCCTTTACACTTAATGAAGGCTGTGAATATTCTACGTGAAGCCTCCAGCAGTCATCCTCCATCATCTTCACCTTCCATCTACCTTGGTATCATCCTCCATCATCTTCACCTTCCATCTACCTTGGTATCATCCTCCATCATCTTCATCTTCCATCTACCTTGGTATCGTCCCCCATCATCTTCACATTCCATCTACCTTGGTATCGTCCTCCATCATCTTCACCTTCCATCTATCTTGGTATCGTCCCCATCATCTTCACATTCCATCTACCTTGGTATCGTCCTCCATCATCTTCACCTTCCATCTATCTTGGTATCGTCCCCATCATCTTCACCTTCCATCTACCTTGGTATCGTCCCCATCATCTTCACGTTCCATCTTCCTTGGTATCGTCCCCATCATCTTCACCTTCCATCGACCTTGGTATCGTCCCCATCATCTTCACATTCCATCTACCTTGGTATCGTCCCCATCATCTTCACATTCCATCTACCTTGGTATCGTCCCCCATCATCTTCACCTTCCATCTACCTTGGTATCGTCCTCCATCATCTTCACATTCCATCTACCCTTGGTATCGTCCTCCATCATCTTCACCTTCCATCTATCTTGGTATCGTCCCCCATCATCTTTACCTTCCATCTACCTTGGTATCCTCCCCATCATCTTCACCTTCCATCTATCTTGGTATCGTCCCCATCATCTTCACATTCCATCTACCTTGGTATCGTCCCCATCATCTTCACCTTCCATCTACCTTGGTATCGTCCCCATCATCTTCACCTTCCATCTACCTTGGTATCGTCCCCCATCATCTTCACCTTCCATCTACCTTGGTATCGTCCCCCATCATCTTCACCTTCCATCTACCTTGGTATCATCCCCATCATCTTCACCTTCCATCTATCTTGGTATCGTCCCCATCATCTTCACCTTCCATCTACCTTGGTATCGTCCCCATCATCTTCACATTCCATCTACCTTGGTATCGTCCCCATCATCTTCACATTCCATCTACCTTGGTATCGTCCCCCACCATCTTCACATTCCATCTACCTTGGTATCATCCCCATCATCTTCACCTTCCATCTACCTTGGTATCGTCCCCCATCATCTTCACCTTCCATCTACCTTGGTATCGTCCCCCATCATCTTCACCTTCCATCTACCTTGGTATCGTCCCCATCATCTTCACATTCCATCTACCTTGGTATCGTCCCCATCATCTTCACATTCCATCTACCTTGGTATCGTCCCCCATCATCTTCACCTTCCATCTACCTTGGTATCGTCCCCCATCATCTTCACCTTCCATCTATCTTGGTATCGTCCCCATCATCTTCACCTTCCATCTACCTTGGTATCGTCCCCCATCATCTTCACCTTCCATCTATCTTGGTATCGTCCCCATCATCTTCACCTTCCATCTACCTTGGTATCGTCCCCATCATCTTCACGTTCCATCTTCCTTGGTATCGTCCCCATCATCTTCACTTTCCATCTACCTTGGTATCGTCCCCATCATCTTCACATTCCATCTACCTTGGTATCGTCCCCATCATCTTCACATTCCATCTACCTTGGTATCGTCCCCCATCATCTTCACCTTCCATCTACCTTGGTATCGTCCTCCATCATCTTCACATTCCATCTACCTTGGTATCGTCCTCCATCATCTTCACCTTCCATCTACCTTGGTATTGTCCCCCATCATCTTCACCTTCCATCTATCTTGGTATCGTCCCCATCATCTTCACATTCCATCTACCTTGGTATCGTCCCCATCATCTTCACATTCCATCTACCTTGGTATCATCCCCATCATCTTCACCTTCCATCTATCTTGGTATCGTCCCCCATCATCTTCACCTTCCATCTACCTTGGTATCGTCCCCCATCATCTTCACCTTCCATCTACCTTGGTATCGTCCCCCATCATCTTCACCTTCCATCTACCTTGGTATCGTCCCTATCATCTTCACATTCCATCTACCTTGGTATCGTCCCCCATCATCTTCACCTTCCATCTACCTTGGTATCGTCCCCATCATCTTCACCTTCCATCTACCTTGGTATCGTCCCCATCATCTTCACCTTCAATCTACCTTGGTATCGTCCCCATCATCTTCACCTTCCATCTACCTTGGTATCGTCCCCCATCATCTTCACATTCCATCTACCTTGGTATCGTCCCCCATCATCTTCACCTTCCATCTACCTTGGTATCGTCCCCATCATCTTCACCTTCAATCTACCTTGGTATCGTCCCCATCATCTTCACCTTCCATCTACCTTGGTATCGTCCCCCATCATCTTCACATTCCATCTACCTTGGTATCGTCCCCCATCATCTTCACCTTCCATCTACCTTGGTATCGTCCTCATCATCTTCACCTTCCATCTACCTTGGTATCATCCCCCATCATCTTCACCTTCCATCTACCTTGGTATTGTCCCCATCATCTTCACCTTCCATTTACCTTGGTATCGTTGTTCCTTCTCCTTGATATCCTGATGAAATCTTTTTCCTTGCTCTTCGCTAACAGCACCAAGGTTCTGAGGAAATTCGGCCAAATGAGAAAGTAATAAATGTAACTTCAGATTAATCAGACAACCGAAGCATCTGCTCCATGATGGACTTACATTTTGGATCTTTTTTGCTAACTTGAAATTTCTTCACGACTTCTTTAAAAGAATCCCAAGCCTTTTTCTCAGCAGCTTTCATTTTTATTTTGAACACATCGGTCTTCATGAAATTCCGAATACCTGGACCCACAAAAATTCTTTCCATCAGTTTTACTTATGATTCGAAGATATAGTTTAATATTTTTTACAGTTTAAAAAAAATGTTTTTTATTCTTTTAGAGTTAATCACTTGAACCTTCAATTCTCTTATTACTAGTTCTAGTGTATATAGTGCAGTATTACAATCAGTTGTGTAATTTGGGGTTTCCTATGAAGCTCAGCCCCTGACTGGGCTTCATAGATGGTGGCCAAGAAAGCCTTCAGGACCACATCAGCTGTCAGTGTAACCACTCGGCACTCCAATCTTGCTGTGTAAATCAGGGTTTCCTATGAAGCTCAGCCAATTACTGGGCTTCATTGGAGTACCAAGATGGCAGCCAGGAGGCTTTCAGGACACCCTCAACTGTCAGTGTAACCAATCAGCACTCTATAGTTGCATTGATTGCTCTGGACTCTGCAGTTAGAGACACATGCCGATCGAACCCTAAGCCTCCTCCATACATCCAGACCTGGTGCAGAAATTTGCAAAACAGCACTATATATAGAAAGATTATGCCTATTATTGCATCTTACACCATTAAAGGGGTTGTCCACTATGTTTACCTTGATGGCGTACCTTTAAGATAGGTCATCAATGTCTGATCGGCCGGGGTCTGACAGCTTGCACCCCTTCCAATCAGCTGTTCATGGTGCCGGCGGAAGCAGTAAGCTGCCAGTAATATTAAATTCTAGAGCTGCCCTGTCAACTGATAGTGGCGGCGGTTGGGTACTACACATTTGCCTCCTATTCAAATCAATAGGGGGCAGATGTGAAGTACCCGACCACAGCCGGTATCACAAAATGGAACAGCTCTGGAACTGAGCATTTCCTGCTGCTGCCGTCAGCACATAAAGCAGCTGATCGGCAGGGGTGTGGGGTGTCGGACCCCAGCCGGTCAGACATTGATGACCTAGCCCAAGTAGGGGACAACCTCTTTAATGTAAATGAGGCTGAGGTGCAATACCAAAAAGTTTATGAACAAGAGTCTTACCGTATGTTCCAGATTGTAAGACGCACTTGTTTTTTCCAAAACTGGGGGTAAAATGGGGTTGCGTCTTACCATGTGGATATGGCTTACCGGGGCGGCGGTGATGGAGCAGGGTCATAGGAGGCAGGGTCAGTGATACTGAGGGTGTCACTGCAGTGTTGAGGCGAGCGCATTGAGCTGACTGTGGGCTCTATTAAATCACCCGTGGTTGACGAGATGAACTTCAAGAAAATGGCTGCGGAGACCTTTCTGTGGATGCACTGCCTTCGCAGCCATTTTCTTGAAGTCAACCACGTCAACCATGGGTAATTCAATGGAATCTACAATCAGATCAGGCACCCACTGCCGGAGGAACACCCCGACACCCCATTCTGTGACCCTCCTGAGTCCTCCACTGCAGTGACACCCCCGCAGCACGCCGGCAGATCAATGGCGCATGCCACCACGACACCCCCAAGGCCGCAGTATCGTTGACCCTCCAACCACTGATCTTCCTGAGACGCAACACCTCCTCTTTGGAGCCCGTAGCATTGCCTACCCCGCCTCCTGTGACCTTCCTGATCCGCTTCACCACCGCCACTCCCCCCTGGTAAGCATTAGGATTAAGACACACTAGGATTATAAGACGGACCCAATTTTAACATTACAAATTATTTTTTCCTGTTTTCCTCCTCTAAAGTTGGGGTGAGTCTTATAATCCAGTGCGTCTTATAATCCGAAAAATACTGTATTTTTTTAAAAAATTGACCCTTATCTTCATACAGAAGAAGCCCCTTTAAGCCTCTATTTGCCAATTTTTTAATCACGCGCCATTTATTTGTTTATACAGGTCAATTTCACAAATATCACGCAAGAAACAGAAAATGATTACATTAACCTGCGTTTATTGAAAATATTCTCAGCCCTTCGTTGGGGATCTAACGAGATATATTTCATTAAAAATGGGCACGATCACACAACGACTGAAGTAATCAGGGACCCTGGAATTCTCGTACACAGCAGATTGGTAACCATGTTGGATATAATGACTTATCAGGAAATATTGGCCGCTACATTGTATGAAGGCGGCCAAAAACTTCAGCATTTCATTGTGTGGGTGAAGGATTGACCCAGTTACACAAAAAGTGGCTGCCTGACATCCAGGTTGGAAAGGGAAAGTCAAGCAATTATCTGTATTACTGGTGTAAAACATCTGCTGATGCTGAAATGTAATTTAAAGAGAAGTTACGTCCAGAAAAAGTCTATTTAATAAAGGAATAAAAGATGCGCGCCTCTATATATAGAGGATAACGCGGATTTCACTTTCAAAGGCTCCAAATGTTTTATCGTGGGCTGGAATCTTTCTCCTAACATTTTATAACCTTTCTTTTTAGAATGATCTCTGAGCAGAAAGATGGCTCTGAGATCAGCCGGCGATCAGCGATCACAATCACCTGCTCAAATCCTCTGCAGTGCCCCTACTGGAGAAAGGAGGTATTGCACAGATCCAATTGAAATTAATAGATTTGCCGGGTCCTCTACAAAAAGTAACACCCTTTTTTTGCTGCTCTTTGGTCTGGCTACAGAGTAGAATATCCCTTTTTAAGTAAAGGTAAAAATAAATTATAGTTACATCGTTAATATGGTTAAAAAAACCTACGTCCATCAAGTTCAACTGAAGGGTTGGAGATGATAGAGGGAATTGGGGATATATACAAGCATGAGCCTGCTCGCCCCACTAATTATTTTAATTTCATATTCAAAAATACCTTTAATTTTTCGCGATCTTGGACGTAACACTCCCTTTAATGCAGGCTCATGTGGTGTAGCCGCATGTTTCCCCACACATGTGGGCTGATCTGATCAGCCAATATGTGACTTTAACAGGCTTGGGTGGATCTCGAATATACCAACATCTATTGACTTTTTAAATCCAGATGACAGCAGGATCGAACGCGCACTGGCGGGTAGCGCATCAGTTCCTGCCCCCATCGGTAGCCCCATGACGTGATCAAAGGGAACAAATGGAATGTCATGAGATCCGGGGGTCAGTTGATGACCCCTGTCACTGTCATGACGTAGTTCCTGTGAGCTGAGGACCAGCATTGACAAATGATCAGCATTTCTGCTGTATAGAGCGGTGCTGATGCTGATGCCTATGCTGATGGAGATGCTGATGCTTATGCTGATGCTGATGTTGATACTGATGCTTATTCTAATGCTGATGCTGATGCCTATGCTGATGGAGATGCTTATTCTAATGCTGATGCTGATGTTGATGCTAATGCTCATGCTGATGTTGATGTTTATGCTGATGCTTATGCTGATGCCTATGCTGATGCTGATGCTTATGCTGATGCCTATGCTGATGATGATGCTGACGCTGATGCTAATGTTTATACTGACGTTAATGCTGATATTTATGCTGACACTGATGCTTATGCTTATGCTGACGCTGATGCTTATGCTGATGCTTATTCTAATGCTGATGCTGATGCTCATGCTGATGTTGATGTTAATGCTGATGCTTATGCTGATGCCAATGCTGATGATGATGCTGACGCTGATGCTAATGTTTATGCTGACATTAATGCTGATATTTATGCTGACGTTGATGCTTATACTGATGCTTATACTGATGCTGATGTTTATGCTGATGCTGATGCTTATGCTGATGCTGATGTTGATGCTCATGCTTATGCTTATGCTGATGCTGATGTTGATGCTCATGCTTATGCTTATACTGATGCTGATGTTGATGCTTATACTGATGCTTATACTGATGCTGATGTTTATGCTGATGTTGATGCTCATGCTTATGCTTATGCTGATGCTGATGTTTATGCTTATGCTAATGCTGATATTTATGCTAATGCTGATATTTATGCTGATGCTGATATTTATGCTTATGCTGATGTTTATGCTCATGGTGATATTTATGTTGATGCTGATGCCTATGCTGATGTTTAAGATGTCTATATTTATGGATAGATGGCTGCCTGGAGTCCCAGCTCCTCCATTAAAGTGTTCTTATGGACACATTGTTATTACTATTCCCTGCAGTTTGTTTGTGTGAATCCCTTCCCAGTTATCTCCCATTATGTTTCATTTAGGTTTGGGAGGTTTCCATGTACTCTACTATTCTTTTTTATTTCTTGTATCCCATCATTCCTGTATGAATGTGTGTGCACATTCCTAGACCTGTGTCTCACCCTCTGTCTGTATGCACTTCATTTATGTTCATTGTTGTTTTTGTGTTACATTTGGTTTATAGCTTAGGCCCCTTCCATACTGCGTTCTGATCTCCGTTCAGTGGTCACATCGGGGCTGCCATCCGAACTCCACTGCAAAATGGGTTTCAGATGCATGCACTGATGGGGCCATTGACTATAGTGGTGCAGACGGAGTCACCGTGTGCTCTTTGGGAGTATACGCTTACTGGAGGCAGACACCCAGACGCAATCTACTATGTCTAGGTGTCCTCTCCAGAAAGCGTATACTCACAAAAATAATGCACAACAGAGCACACGGTGACCCGTCTGCACCATTATAGTCAATGGCCCCGTCGGTGCATGCCTCCGAAACCTGCTTTGCTGGGGGAATTCGGACAGAAGCCCCGACGGGACCACTCAACGAAAATTACAAGACAGTGTGAAAGCAGCCTTAGTGTGCAGTTAAGGACACTCAGGATCAGCCGTCGACAAGTGGGGTCACCACTATGTGATCTTGAGGTGCACAGTGTCATGCAGGGACAAATCAGTGTCAGGTCTATTGCAAGTAGGGTTCAATTGTAACAGGTGCAATAGACCTGACACTGATTTGGAGACATCATGGCATCTAGTCTCTACCCACTAGCTCAGAGACAACTGGATATTGTGGATAAAGCCTGTAGAGGGGAACCTGAGAAAAAATGCAGAATACCAGCAATACGATGGCCAGAAATAGTGACATTTCTCATGACAAAGTATTATGATAGGTCACCTGAAACAACAAGTAAGCGCATTGCAGTATAATAAAGAATTCTTATAGTTATTTATAATGTTGCACCGAAATATACGGTTATTTATTTTTCTTTTTCAATTGGAAGGGAACAAATTGCCTAGCATCAGGTGTGAAGATACATTGTAGGTTCATGTAGACTCCTCCTGATACAAAGGTATACAATTATAATATGTTCCGGGTGAACTGAGACCAAAATGTAAAATATTTATTAAAAAAAATCCAGATAAATCCTTGAAATATAAAATGAAAGAATCAGCAAAATTCCACTCCCTAAAAGAGTTTCGGCATAGTTCCGTTAATTGGTGTATCCTGCCAACCGCTTCTATTATGAACTGCACCAATACTTACAACAGACTTTGAAGAATTGCACTTTAAATCGAAAACCCCAGAAGCCACGAGCTCTTAATGAGCCCAATGTTTAGCAAATATTCTATTAAGTCCTGCAAATATTGTTACATTACACAAACTGACCTCATCGCAACGGAGAGAACTTCTATATTGATTTCTCTGTGCATGTAAAAATGAAAAGAAAATGAACAGATAAATAGGATTGTTTGGAATATTAAACTGCGCACTCAGAGCAATGAGGTTATTATAGAGAGAACATAAAAATGAAATATCAGAAAAGTATTATTTCAATGAATTACATAAACAGGAGAGTATTCCAGTAGGTATTTGTACATAGGGGGAGTATAATAGTAGTTATATTCTTTTATATAGGGGCAGTATTATAGCAGTTATATTCCTGTACATAGGAGCAGTATTATAATAGTTATATTCTTGTACATAGGGGCAGTATTATAGTAGTTATATTCTTGTATATAGGAGCAGTATTATAGTAGTTATATTCTTGTACATAGGGGCAGTATTATAGTAGCTATATTCTTGTACATAGGGGCAGTATTATAGTAGTTATATTCTTGTACATAGGGGGCAATATTATAGCAGTTATATTCTTGTACATAGGGGCAGTATAATAGTAGTTATATTCTTGTACATAGGGGGCCAGTATTATAGTAGTTATATTCTTGTACATAGGAGCAGTATTATAGTAGTTATATTCTTGTACATAGGGGCAGTATTATAGTAGTTATATTCTTGTACATAGGAGCAGTATTATAGTAGCTATATTCTTGTACATAGGGGCAGTATTATAGTAGTTATATTCTTGTACATAGGGGCAGTATTATAGTAGTTATATTCTTGTACATAGGAGCAGTATTATAGTAGTTATATTCTTGTACATAGGGGCAGTATAATAGTAGTTATATTCTTGTACATAGGGGGCAGTATTATAGTAGTCATATTCTTGTACATAGGAGCAGTATTATAGTAGTTATATTCTTGTACATAGGGGCAGTATTATAGTAGTTATATTCTTGTATATAGGGGGCAGTATTATAGTAGATATATTCTTGTACATAGGGGGTAGTATTATAGTAGTTATATTCTTGTACATAGGGGCAGTATAATAGTAGTTATATTCTTGTACATAGGGGCAGTATTATAGTAGTTATATTCTTGTACATAGGGGGCAGTATTATAGTAGTTATATTCTTGTATATAGGGGGTAGTATTATAGTAGTTATATTCTTGTATATAGGGGCAGTATTATAGTAGATATATTCTTGTATATAGGGGCAGTATTATAGTAGATATATTCTTGTATATAGGGGGTAGTATTATAGTAGTTATATTCTTGTACATAGGGGGCAGTATTATAGTAGTTATATTCTTGTATATAGGGGGCAGTATTATAGTAGATATATTCTTGTACATAGGGGGTAGTATTATAGTAGTTATATTCTTGTACATAGGGGCAGTATAATAGTAGTTATATTCTTGTACATAGGGAGAGAGGGGAGCCAGCATGATCTGAAATTGGCATGCATAATATAAAAAGTGAAAATTCACAGATTTATTCCAACTGTACTACAATAAAAAAAATGAGATTTTTAGCAAATAATTGATCAATTTTTTGAGCCACCCCTGCCAACGTCACGGCAAATCTCAATAGGGGGGTCCTACTCTACATTCTGTATTTCATGTGCCATGCGGCCTCCTAGATAAAGTTAAAAGCAGAACCATAATAGAGCACACATACCTGTAACCTGTATATAACCGCTTCTATGTTGCAAAAAAGGCACTTGTGGATAGAGACCAGCCCAGGTCCCAGCATGTGGAGCAAGCTCTGCACCATACCAGGACTATATCAGAACTGATCCTCCCAGTGCCAAACAGCAACCATTGAAAAAGGCGAACCAGATCCAAGATGGTGCTTAATTAGCATTGCCTGTGGAAAGGGGTGAGGTAACTGAATCTGAACAGCCACCAACAGGAGGAATACATTGCAAACCAAAATCAGGCGTGCATGGCATGGTGGTGACCGGCCACCAGAATTTGTAGCATAACTACGACCAAACAGAGAGAGAGGGGAGCCAGCATGATCTGAAATTGGCATGCATAATATAAAAAGTGAAAATTCACAGATTTATTCCAACTGTACTACAATAAAAAAAATGAGATTTTTAGCAAATAATTGATCAATTTTTTGAGCCACCCCTGCCAACGTCACGGCAAATCTCAATAGGGGGGTCCTACTCTACATTCTGTATTTCATGTGCCATGCGGCCTCCTAGATAAAGTTAAAAGCAGAACCATAATGGAGCACACATACCTGTAACCTGTATATAACCGCTTCTATGTTGCAAAAAAGGCACTTGTGGATAGAGACCAGCCCAGGTCCCAGCATGTGGAGCAAGCCCTACACATACCAGGACTATATCAGAACTGATCCTCCCAGTGCCAAACAGCAACCATTGATAAAGGCGGACCAGATCCAAGATGGTGCTTAATTAGCATTGCCTGTGGAAAGGGGTGAGGTAACTGAATCTGAACAGCCACCAACAGGAGGAATACATAGCAAACCAAAATCAGGCGTGCATGGCATGGTGGTGACCGGCCACCAGAATTTGTAGCATAACTACGACCAAACAGAGAGAGAGGGGAGCCAGCACGATCTGAAATTGGCATGCATAATATAAAAAGTGCCTTTTTTGCAGCATGGAAGCGGTTATATACAGGTTACAGGTATGTGTGCTCCATTATGGTTCTGCTTTTAACTTTATCTAGGAGGCCGCATGGCACATGAAATACAGAATGTAGAGTAGGACCCCCCTATTGAGATTTGCCGTGACGTTGGCAGGGGTGGCTCAAAAAATTGATCAATTATTTGCTAAAAATCTCATTTTTTTATTATAGTACAGTTGGAATAAATTTGTGAATTTTCACTTTTTATATGATGCATGCCAATTTCAGATCGTGCTGGTTTCCTTTTTTTCTCTTGTACATAGGGGCAGTATTATAGTAGTTATATTCTTGTACATAGGAGCAGTATTATAGTAGCTATATTCTTGTACATAGGGGCAGTATTATAGTAGTTATATTCTTGTACATAGGGGGAGTATTATAGTAGTTATATTCTTGTACACAGGGGCAGTATTATAGTAGTTATATTCTTGTACATAGGGGCAGTATTATAGTAGTTATATTCTTGTACATAGGGGCAGTATTATAGTAGTTATATTCTTGTACATAGGGGCAGTATTATAGTAGTTATATTCTTGTACATAGAGGACAGTATTATAGTAGTTATATTCTTATACATAAGAGCAGTATTATAGTAGTTATATTCTTGTACATAGGGGCAGTATTATAGTAGTTATATTCTTGTACATAGGGGCAGTATTATAGTAGTTATATTCCTGTACATAGGAGCAGTATTATAGTAGTTATATTCCTGTACATAGGAGCAGTATTATAGTAGTTATATTCTTGTACATAGGGGCAGTATTATAGTAGTTATATTCTTGTACATAGGGGCAGTATTATAGTAGTTATATTCCTGTACATAGGGAGCAGTATTATAGTAGTTATATTCTTATACATAGGAGCAGTATTATAGTAGTTATATTCTTGTACATAGGGGCAGTATTATAGTAGTTATATTCTTGTACATAGTGGGCAGTATTATACTAGTTATCTTCTTGTACATAGAGGCAGTATTATAGTAGTTATATTCATGTACATAGGGGCAGTATTATAGTACTTATATTCTTGTACATAGGGGCAGTATTATAGTATTTGTATTCTTGTACATAGAGGCAGTATTATAGTAGTTATATTCTTGTACATAGGAGCAGTATTATAGTAGTTATATTCTTGTACATAGGAGCAGTATTATAGTAATTATATTCTTGTACATAGGAGCAGTATTATAGCAGTTATATTCTTGTTCATAGGGGTGGTATTATAGTAGTTATATTCTTGTACATAGGAGCAGTATTATAGTAGTTATATTCTTGTATATAGGAGGCAGTATTATAGTAGTTATATTCTTGTACATAGGGGCAGTATTATAGTAGTTATATTCTTGTACATAGGGGCAGTATTATAGTAGTTATATTCTTGTACATAGGAGCAGTATTATAGTAGTTATATTCTTGTAAATTGAAGCAGTATTACAGTAGTTATCATCTTGTACATAGGGGGCAGTATTATAGAAAGAGTACATCCATGTATTACACTAGTCTGGCTTGGACGTGCACAGATTGGGGGGTCTCTTTCTTACTATAGGGCGTTGATTATCTGTTTTATTAAAATGTCTACTGTGAGACTTGGGTGGGGCAACTGCCTATTTATAACCTCAGCAGCTAATTCTAGTTCCAATTTGTAGTTTGTCACTACCTTGGTCTGTTTGTTTCTGTAGCCCTTGTATCCTGTATCTTCAGTTGTTCAGTTGCTGAACTTGGTTTGTTTGTCCATTTACAAAACTGCCTCATGATTCTATCCTTCACTTTAAATGGAACCTGTCATCAGTTTTTTACCTATTAAAAAAAAATATCCCCTTCTGCAGCTCCTGGGCTGCATTCTAGGAAGGTGCACCTTGTTGCAGACCCCTAAAAGAACTTTATAAAATCTTACCATTTCCTATGCAAATAAGTTTGGTTGGCCAGATGGGCGGGCTCTAATTCGGCTCCTGTCTCCCCTTCTGCCGCTGTTCACCGTCCCCTAGTCATGATTTACATGGATGATGCCACCCCCGTCATCATCCATGCTGCTGGAGTCTCGCGCAGGCGCATTTCATTGTGCCCCTATCGCGGGGCTGAGCATAAAGTTTCCCTCGCGCGAGCGGTGGTGATGCAGTTGCGCAGGCGCGAGATTATGGGTGGGTACGAGGATGACGCTGGTGAGGTCATACACAGCGCCGCCCATAATCTCGTGCTTGCGCAACTACATCACCGGCGCTCTCGCAAGGGAAACTTTATGCTCAGCCCCGTGATGGGGCAAAGCGAAATGCGCCTGCGCGAGGCTCCAGCAGCATGGATGATGACGGGGGCGGCGTCATCCATGTAAATCATGACTGGGGGACGGCGAACAGCAGCAGGAGGGGGGACAGGAGCCGAATTAGAGCCCGCCCATCTGGCCAACCAAACTCATTTGTATAGGAAAGATTTTATAAAGTTCTTTTAGGGGTTTGCAAGGAGGGCCAGCAACAAGGTGCACCTTGCTAGAATGCAGCCCAGGAGCTGCAGAAGGGGATATTTTTGGTTTAATAGGGAAAAACTGGTGATCGGTTCCCTTTAACCTCCTTGTAATGACTTGACTTAGAAGACCCTTTTCTTTGA
Organism: Anomaloglossus baeobatrachus; assembly: GCF_048569485.1. Lineage (NCBI taxonomy): Eukaryota > Metazoa > Chordata > Amphibia > Anura > Aromobatidae > Anomaloglossus > Anomaloglossus baeobatrachus. The sequence continues at coordinate 20,750,406 of NC_134362.1, forward strand.
ACAATCACTCCACTAGCCAGCAGCCAGTCTGTGACCTGCCTAATAGACTGGATTGTGCAAAGCTTGCTTAAACTGGTCTATTTTCAAGTGACGTTATAGACTCAATGAAAAAGAAGAATTAACTGGGTAGAAAGGCAAAATGAGAAATTGTAAGTGTGCAGTGCTATACAAATTTTTGACTGCAATATTTTAAGTGAATAAAAAATTAAAAAAAATTAATGAGAATAAAATGTGGGGCTCGTATCAAACACCTAGTGTCCATGCACGGACCCCGAACAAGTACTTTTCAGGGAAATCCGTGTAACTGTTTAGCTTCGACCAGAATTTTTTTGATATAAATTAAAAAGAAATGAAACAAAATAAGGTATAAGGCATAAAGGAATAAAGTGTTATACTTACCATCCTTCATAACAAATGTCATACTGTTTCCGGGTCCAATCATTAACCCTCATACATATTCAGGCTTCCCCAGCCAACCGGCAGTCCCAGCATCACTGATTGGTTGCAGTCAGACCGTGTCCCTTCCCTGTATGACAGCATCTGTGATTAGTTGGAATCATACACGCTGTCTGCATCCCTATAATGTGATGCAAAAATAAATATGTAGCTTATTTTGGCTTTGTATCAAAAAAAGAGGGATCCTAGGTGGATTTTTCAAATTTATTTAAATTATAATTTTAAATACTGCTGTGTGGTCCCCCCAATTTTGACATCCAACCAAGATAAAGCTGACAGCGGGGGGCTGGTATTCTTTGGCTGATGAGATGTACGGTTATTGCCCCCCAGCCTAAAAATAGCAGCCTGCAGCCACTTAGAATTGTTGCATCTATTAGATGCGACAATATCAGCACTTTACCCGGCTCATCCTGATTGCACTGATGCGGTGACAATAGGGGTAATATAAGGGGTTAATGACAGTTCACAGCTGCCACTAAGCCCTAGATTACTAGTGGTAGGGTCTATGAGACCCTCCACCCAATTACTAATTCTGTAAGTGAAAAGAAATAAACACAAACACCGAAAAAATTCTTTATTTGAAATAAAATACAAAAACCCACTTACTTTTACCCCTTTAGTAACGTCCAAAACATCCAGGTTCAATGGAATCCACACAAATGCCCACTATAATCCTGGCTCTCTACATCCTGAAGTAGCAACTCGAGGTCTCAGAACATGACTACCCGCTGTGAGCTTCAGGCAGCTGTGAGTTGTGATGTCACTGAGTTCATTTGCGGTCACACCTAGAGTTTCCTACTGTACCCAACTTGTGACCACAGGAAAACTCACCTCAGGTGAACTGAGTCAACTTGGTGACCTCACCTCAGCTAAACTGAGTGAACTTGGTGACCTCACCACAAGTGAACTGAGTGAACTCGGTGACCTCACCTCAGGTGAACAGAGTTCAATCAGATCTGCATCTCCTGGCAGAAAACCACATTCTTTTTGCCAAGAATTACAGATTTGTTGCCGAAATTTATATACCCTCACTATGCTTCTTCCTCCTTCTTCCCACCACACCTCAGGATAGATATCAATAGGCAACTGTAAGCAGATCTCTCTGTGAGATGGTAGCATGTCTTGAGCAGGATGGATTATACCTTTTTTTCAGAATAAAAGATAAAACAGAAAAGAGAGAAGAAAAGGTTCATAAGTGGAGAAAGCAGATTTCTCTGATATGCTACTGTTGTAGTTGTTCTGCTCAGATTCGAAGGTCAGCTTATGAGATCACCAGTGAGGTACAATTGAATTAGGCCTCTTAGATATCAAGTTCTTGGAGAAAGGACATGCATATTTGTGAGAAAAATAATTTTCTATTTATTTACCAGCATACACATAATTTATACCATTTACAGACCAATGTAATATTGCAGAAATGCTTCAGTGAAAAGTTACCAGTGCCCCCCCTATGTTATATATGACCTTAAGTCTCATAAACACAGAGACTTAAGGCTCTAATATGAGATAAGAAAATATTTTAAACAAAAATAAAACCTTGACTATCAGACTATGAGACTAGTTGTCATAGTTCTGATTTGTGGTGGTCTGCTCTACTGTAGAGCCAATGCTCTGTTGTTGTATTGTGCTCCGGTGGAGGGTTTGTTTCCTGGCCTCGAGTCCTGCATTGATGCTGGGAGGGGTCTGTTCACAGGAGCCTCATTCCGAGTGATTGCTCTGCTTCATTGGGGAGCAACCTTACCCGGAACGTCGCCAGTCATAGTTCCTGTTCTGCAGCAAGTGCTTCTGGCTCTAGTAAGTGTATTATTCTGATCTTGTTTCCCGAACCCAAACCTTAGTTACTATTCTCTGCCCGTGCCCCTGACTCTGAAGTTACCCCCTGGCTCCTGACCTCTGGCTCGTACCCTGACCTCGGCTTTGCTTTCTCCCTGGGTTTCATACGTGACTTCCTGACTTCTGACCTCTGGCTCGTACCCTGACCTTGGCTCCGCTTTCTCCCTGTGTTCCATACGTGACCTCCTGGCTCCTGACCTCCGGCTCATACCCTGACCTCGGCTTTACTTTCTCCCAGTGTTCCATACATGACTTCTTAGCTCCTGACCTCTGGCTCATACTCTGACCTCGGCTCCGCTTTCTCCTTGTGTTCCATATGTGACCTCCTGGCTCTTGACCTCCGGCTTATACCCTGACCTCAGCTTCACTTTCTCCCAGTGTTCCATACGTGACTTCCTGGCTGCTGACCTCCAGTTCATATCCTGACCTCGGCTCCGTTTTCTCCCTATGTTCCATATACCTGGCTCCTGACCTCCGACTCATACCCTGACCTCGGCTCTGCTTTCTCCCTATGTTCCATACAGGACCTCCTGGCTCCTGACCTCCGGTTCATACCCTGACCTCAGCTCCGCTTTCTCCCTGTGTTCCATACGTGACCTCCTGGCTCCTGACCCTCGGCTTGTTTGACTACTCCTCTACTAATTGTATCTAATGACACCTAGTGATTGAGCATCACACTAGTATGTACTAAAACAAATGTACTAATTAAAACTAAATGTAGCAATAAAGTAATTAAAATCTAGAAACATAGAAACTATTAACCCTTCTATAACAATACATTACAAAGTTTTTTTGTGCAACGGAAAGTTTATTGAAAGAAACATTACAATCTAGGGCCCAAAATATTATTATTATTATTTATCAATTCCATGGCGCTTTACATGTGAAAGGGGTGTACATAATAGGGACAAGTACAATAATCATAAACAATACAAAACACAGACAGGTACAGGAGGATAGAGGTCCCTGCCCGCGAGGGCTCACAGTCTACAAGGGATAGGTGAGGATACAGTAGGTTAGGGTAGAGTTGATTGTGCGGCGCTGTATCAGACTGAGGGTTACGGCAGGTCGTAGGCTTGTCGGAAGAGGTGGGTCTTCAGGTTCCTTTTGAAGCTTGTCAAGGTAGGCGAGAGTTGTGGCAGAGCATTCCAGAGTATGGGGGAGGAGCGGGAGAAATCTTGGATGCGATGGTGGGAAAAGGAGATGAGAGGGGAGTAGAGAAGGAGATCTTGTGAGGATCGAAGGTTACGTGCAGGTAAGTACCGGGAGACTAGGTTAGAGATATAGGGAGGGGACAGGTTGTGGATGGCTTTGTAGGTCATGGTTAGTGACACAACCTCACATTTTTAAATGAGTATTTTACATTTATCATTAGTAATGATACATTATATCTACATATTGCAGATCAGTTCTTTCAGGTTGTACTTTGCAAAGTCTACAATTGATCTGCAGGTTTCAAGTGCCCGGGCAACCTCATTTGCCCTTCTCCAAGACTTTTCTAAAGATTTTTAATGTGCATTGTGTTATTGTTGCAAATGATAAAATATTGTATTTCTGATGTGCCTCGTAATTCAATTTTCACCCACTGTTACAAAAAAGGACTTGTTCTAAAGAATGAGCACTTAAATGACCCAGTTACTTCAAGTAAGTGTTTAGAACTGCAGGGGATTATTCTGAAATGTGTATAATCTATTACTTTTGGAGGTACAATTAATCCAATCGCTGAAGGCATGGACATTTTTTTTTATTTTTTTTATTTTTTTTACGTCTTTTGGTAAAAGATCAAGAAATAGAATCTGACTCGCATTTAAGTCAAAACATTTTAGCCTAAGAGGGAATATTTTTAAACACAGACGATGGTATCGCGGCCCTCGTGGCCTTGAGATGTCAACCACCGTCAAGAGAACACTCCGAGCGTGGACATGATAAATGTTGGAGAAAATATGACTTATTTTACTGTTTCCAATCATTTCGGACAAATTGAAATCCAAAAATAAATTGGGTGTAAAAAAAAAAAAAAAAGGAGTAAATCAGAAAAGTTTAGAGAAGAAAAACTTTATGATGCCTCCTAATGTGCAAAGAAGCCTCATATATTATCAGTCTTGGTCGGGTGAAGGGGACATTTTATTATCTTTTTATCTTTTTTTTATGTATTTTGAATATTTATTCCTGACAGATTGGAGTCTTGTTGTAAAAGTAAACTCTTGAGTTTTTGGGTCATCCATCACTTCAATGGTGTGCAAAGTCTACACATACTGTATTTGTAATATTGCTTGTAATTTTTTATTTTTTTGGGGGGGGGGGGGTTGGCCGGTGGCTTGGTGGTGCAATTGAACTTTTCACTACTGTTGCGGAAGAGCATTGAAATTACAGCATGCCTGCAGTATCGGGGACTGGATGTGACCGCTCGGATATAGCGGGCCGAATGGAGACAATGGGTGGGTGCGGAGATAAGGTGGGCAGGACCAGCTTAAGTGACCTGGTGTTTTCCTTTGCAACATTAATTTTTGAGACCATGTGGTCAAGGAGTTCTTTATAATAGAAGCGGGGGTTCTGAACGGTAAGAGCCCCCCCCCCCGAACCCCCACTTGCATAATTAAATACACCCAATGCACTTAATTATGCAATTACCACCAGACCTTTGCTTCTATTATAAAGAAGTCCATGATCTCATGGACTTATGCCCACTCTCTCCGCTCCTGCCCACTAACTGCTGGCAATCTCCATTCCACTTAGTATCTCCGGGTGGTCCCACCCAGTCACGTCCGGTCCCCGATACTGCAAAAATATCTACCCCCAGATTAACCATACACAATATCTGTACTGATAAATAAAGGGAACCTATCAAAATAATATATATACAGTACAGACCAAAAGTTTGGACACACCTTCTCATTCAACGAGTTTTCTTTATTTTCATGACTCTAAACATTGTAGATTCACATTGAAGGCATCAAAACTATGTATTAAAACATGTGGAATGAAATACTTAACAAAAAAGTGTGAAACAACTGAAAATATGTCTTATATTCTAGGTTCTTCAAAGTAGCCACCTTTTGCTTTGATTACTGCTTTGCACACTCTTGGCATTCTCTTGATGAGCTTCAAGAGGTAGTCACCGGAAATGGTCTTCCAACAGTCTTGAAGGAGTTCCCAGAGATGCTTAGCACTTGTTGGCTCTTTTGCCTTCACTCTGTGGTCCAGCTCACCCCAAACCATCTCGATTGGGTTCAGGTCTGGTGACTGTGGAGGTCAGGTCATCTGGCATAGCACCCCATCACTCTCCTTCTTAGTCAAATAGCCCTTACACAGCCTGGAGGTGCGTTTGGGGTCATTGTCCTGTTGAAAAATAAATGATGGTCCAACTAAACGCAAACCTGATGGAATAGCACGCCGCTGCAAGATGCTGTGGTAGCCATGCTGGTTCTGTATGCCTTCAATTTTGAATAAATCCCCAACAGTGTCACCAGCTAAGCACCATCACACCATCACACCTCCTCCTCCATGCTTCACGGTGGGAACCAGCCATGTAGAGTGCATCCGTTCACCTTTTCTACAAATACACAGTGGTTGTGTGACGCCCTGGCAAAATCAGGTAGTCAGAGAAAGAGTTAAACTTCCTTGGTACCACCTGATCACACACTTGTACAGTGAAGCAGCCACCCCTCCCCCTCCCCAGTGTAACAAAAGGAGCAGGAGGGGAGGAGTTGAGTCAGTCCGTGGAAGGGAGGAGAGGAGTGCAGACAGGGTTGTTGCCCCTGTGCTGCAGGGGAAGTGAAGCGAGGAGAAAGCAGAAGTCTTGGAGCTGAAGTGGAGAGTACGCTCAGGGGAACCCGTAGTGGACCGGGGCAGGGTAGTGGGGCCGTCGGCAGTGTGCACGGGACCCCGGACTCGTGCAAAGAGAGGACTTCCCCCATCTGAAACAGAGAAGGTGACTCTTAGCTGGAGTGCAGGAGAGAGAGAGAGGGCCCTTCTTCTTGTACTGAGTGTGGGATCCGAACACCCCCTTACCAAAGGCCTACAGACACCGGCAATTTCTGGTTAAGTTCTGGACTCTGTGTCTCCTGACCCTACACATGAAAGCTGCCTCATCCAACACCAGGACAACCGAACTGTGAGTTTCCTACTCCCTGCAATCCCTGCCACCACCACAACTCCCACTGGGCCCCGGGGCATCCATCCTTACACACGGAGGGTTAATAACATCCAGCTGCCAGCCCAATGCCCCCGGGAGTCCCCATCACAGCAGCGGTGGTACCCCATTTACCACATACCGTGGGTGGCGTCACGTACAAACTTTCCAAAATCCCATACACCATAACCCCCTTTTCAATTGAAGTGACCGCAAGACCCCTGGGTCCGGAGACCCTCGAGCCCTGCTGGGAGCGGGGTGATACAGTTGGATCCAAAGATCTCAAATTTGGACTCCTCAGATCAAAGCACAGATTTCCACTGGTCTAATGTCCATTCCTTGTGTTCTTTACCCAAACAAGTCTCTTCTGCTTGTGCTGTCCTTAGCAGTGGTTTCCTAGCAGTTATTTTACCATGAAGGCTGCTGCACAAAGTCTCCTCCTAACAGTTGTTCTAGAGATGAGAAGGTGTGTCCAAACCTTTGGTCTGCACTGTATAAATATAATGTATACACCTTTTCAAAGTTAATATTTCTTTTTTGCGGGTAGAATAAGGGAGCGTGTTTACTGTGCATTTGGAGATTTTGAAGATTTTCTTTTTTCTTTTCATAATTGGGAGATGAATACCTTCAGCCAATTGCATTAGCAGCAAGATTGATAGGATTTTTAAAAAACCTTTCTATATTCTACCATGTGTTTCTAAAAATAAGACAGAGTTTTATATTAGTTTTGTTTCCAAAAAAAGGACTTTTACTTATTTTTGGGGGAGGGCTTATTTTTTTTCCATGAACAACAATCACACATTTATGCTTCAGTTCACCTTAAAGGTGTATGGCCAGCTTCAGCTTGAACGTCTATGGTCAGCTTCAGCTTGAACGTCTATGGTCAGCTTCAACATGAACGTCTATGGTCAGCTTCAGCTTGAAGGTGTATGGCCAGCTTCAGCTTGAAGGTATATGGCCAGCTTCAGCTTGAAGGTGTATGGTTAGCTTCAGCTTGAAGGTCTATGGCATGCATGTAATTTTTTCTCCAAATTCACAGCCTACATATCCTAAAATGTTTCTTGAAAAAAAATGCTGAACAATAAGTTAAAGATATAAATGTATAATAAAAACAAGAAGAAAAAGAAAGGACTCCTCATAATTTCAATCGTACGTGAAAGTTGCCCCTTTATTTTTTTTTTTTTTTCCTCTCTTCCCACTCCTCCTTTCCTCCCTCCTCTATTCCTACTCCTCCTTTCCTCCCTCCTCTCTTCCCGCACCTCCTTTCCTCCCTCCTCTCTTCCCGCTCCTCCTTTCCTCCCTCCTTTCTTCCCACTCCCCCTTTCCTCCCTCCAAGCTTCTCCTCTCTCTTTCCGCTCCTCCTTTCCTCCCTCCTCTCTTCCCGCCCCTCCTTCCCTCCCTCCTCTCTTCTCGCTCCTCCTTTCCTCCCCCCTCTCTTCTTGCACCTCCTTTCCTCCCTCCTCTCTTGTCTTCCCACTCCTCCCTCCTCTCTTCCAGCTTCTAATCTCTTCCAGCGCTCCTCCTTTCCTCCCTTGTCCTCCCTCCTCTTTCCTCTCTATTCCTCTCTCCTCCTTTCCTCCCTCCTTTCTTATCCTACCTCCTCCTTCCTTTCTTGTCTTCCCTCCTCCTTCCCTCCCTCCTTTCTTGTCCTCCCTCCTCCTTCCCTCCCTCCTCTCTTGTCCTCCCTCCTCCTTCCCTGCCTCCTCTCTTGTCCTCCCTCCTCTTTTCCTCCCTCCTCTCTTGTCCTCCCTCCTCCTTTCCTCCCTTCTCTCTTGTCCTACCTCCTCTCTTGTCCTCCCTCCTCCTTCCCTCCCTCCTCTCTTGTCTTCCCTCCTCCTTCCCTCCCTCCTCTCTTGTCCTCCCTCCTCCTTCCCTCCCTCCTCTCTTGTCCTCCCTCCTCCTTTCATCCCTCCTCTCTTGTCTTCCCGCGCCTCCTTTCCTCCCTTCTCTTTTGTCCTCCCTCCTCTCTTGTCCTCCCACTCCTCCCTCCTCTCTTCCAGCTTCTCCTCTCTTCCTGTGCCTCCTTTCTTCCCTCCTCTCCTGCAGCTTCTCCTCTTTTCCCGCTCCTCCTTTCCTCCCTTGTCCTCCCTCCTCTTTCCTTTCTTGTCCTCTCTCCTCCTTTCCTCCATCCTTTCTTGTCCTCCCTCCTCCTTCCTTTCTTGTCCTCCCTCCTCCTTCCCTCCCTCCTCTCTTGTCCTCCCTCCCCCTTCCCTCCCTCCTCTCTTATCCTCCCTCCTCCTTCCTTTCTTGTCCTCCCTCCTCCTTTCCACTCTCCTCTCTTGTCCTCCCTCCTCCTTCTCTCCCTCCTCTCTTGTCCTCCCTCCTCCTTCCCTCCCTCCTCTCTTGTCCTCCCTCCTCCTTTCCTCCCTTCTCTCTTGTCCTCCCTCCTCCTTCCTTTCTTGTCCTCCCTCCTCCTTCCCTCCCTCCTCTCTTGTCCTCCCTCCCCCTTTCCTCCCTTCTCTCTTGTCCTCCCTCCTCTCTTGTCCTCCCGCTCCTCCTTTTCTCCCTCCTCTCTTTGCCCCTTTATTTTTGATAATGGATTGTAATCGCTGCCCCTATATATCCCTAGGGCAGGAGAATCTTCGGAAAAGAGAGAGATGGTAAACCTTGGCTTTTTTGTATTTCTTTCCTATTGCTGTCCCTTCAGTCAGCGTCACCGGAGAGTCCTGACATCCAGTAGAGTATAATTTACTGTCCTTAAAGGTTGATATATAACAATGTTGGCAAAAAGAACAAGCTAACCACTAGTGGCAGAAGCCTTAAAACCCCGGCTCTCCATGTCTCGCTGTTTCCGATTGCTGGAAGTTCTCGCCTCTCCGCCGGAATGCAAAGGTCTGAGTCTTTTTCCCTCGCACCTGCGCCATTTATCATCGAAATTGAGGTAGTCATGGAGATGTCTAAACAAGGGCTCCGGGGTCCACTTTGTAAAATGTTAAATGTTCAAAAGCATACATATTTAACTACAGGAAGAGAGCCGCGTGATTTCAAGGTGGATGGAAGGTTTATATGTAAAGACTATTAAAAGTTGGAAAGAGACAGCTGTAGCATTTCATATCCGTGGGGGACAGACGCGAACTCCTCTGATGTTTTTGAAGCTCTACCTTTTCTTTTCGGATTTGCTTTGCTCTGGATATTTGCATTACTATCTGCTTGTGACATTGATTTTTTTTCTCCGTTGCACCATGGTGCATTTTACCATCATTCCCTTTTTTTGTGAAAAAATATTCTGAGCCTAAAAGTTAAAAATGTCTCCAAATGATGTAAGGGTAATTGTCAAATCGGATATTTTAAAAGACATGTTTAAATGTTTCTATTTCTATATAGTGTCACGATTCCGCTGTGCAGAACATTCTATATTGTCCTGCAGAGCCGGTATATGTTGTCTATGGCGCAGAGCGTTTTGCAGGATGAATGCTCTGCTGGTTGTTTCACAGCACTGGTTTCATGCTGGTCCTGGGAGATGCTCTCGCAGGTGCTTTTCATTACTGGTGATTGCTTTGCTTCATTAGGGAGCGTGGTAGCTCAGGACGCCGCCAGTTGTACTTTCTGGTTACAATTGTGCTGTTAGCTCCCGTGGTGCTCAGTGTTCAGATCTTGGTCTCTTGACTACGAAATGCTGTCTACCCACCACTGCCTGTCTTTCCCTGTTTCTGTTGTGACTTCCCAGCTTCTGACCTCAGACTTCCTCCTGACCGCATCCTCGCCTGCTCCCTCTATCTTGCACGTACTCTCCTGGAACCCTGACCTTCAGCTGGTCTCTGTCTGTCCTTTCCTGGTACCTTGGTGCCCGTCCTCTCTTGGTACCTTGACCTCATCTCTGCCTGTCCTCTCCTGTTTTTGTTGTGACTTCCCAGCTTTTGACCTCGGACTTTCTCCTGACCACGTCCTCGCCTGCTCTCTGTATCTTGAATGTACTTTCCTGAAACCTGAACTTCGGCTTGTATCTTGACCTCATCTCTGTCTACCACCCCGTGTCATGTCCTCCTGGTTTATGATCTCTGAGCCTTTCTGACTACTTCTCCATTTACTGCATACAAGTAGTGTCTAGCGCCACCTACTGACAGTCATCACATATAGTCTATTAAAGGTGTAAAGTCATGGTGAAGAATGTTTGGTTCTCTAGAGTCCATATTGAACCCCTCAACAATA